>NC_082391.1:11445786-11463286 GCF_031168955.1 Gadus macrocephalus | reverse complement strand
CTCCCCCCTGCCCCTCCACACTCTACTATTCATTCCCTAACCAACAGTTGGCCAATCAACAGAGGATTACGACATACAATAGTATAAATCAGCTACATTAATTAAAAATAATAATCAAATTAAATACCGGTTTGACGTATTTTATAAGGCTCTATTTTTTATTCTATTTTGCATCTTTGTGTTGGCCTTTCATTCATGGTGTTTATCTAGGTGATATGAAGCAATGAGCAAAATCTATCTGATCCGTTCAGACTCGTCCTCAACAAGGTACCCGAACCATCGCTCATAAATCTTACAATAAGTCTATTAATATACAACGATTTACCAATCTATCCTGAAGATATCGAACCCGAACCGGTCTGCAGAAGATAAACTATTCATCTTTTTCAGGTCTGTTTATGTTTCTTTGTGCCGTAGGCTAATGGAGGAGTGATGTCACGCAGCTGACGGCTGTCACCAATATCGAGTGACCCTCTGCAGTCGTCTCGTTCAGCGTCATCCTCATCATCATCCTCATCATCCTCGTAACCATCATCATCATCCTCATCATCATCATCTCTCTAATCACCCTCACCCAGCCAAACCTGGCCTCACCTGGACGGTGTTGTCTGCATGGACTCCTCCCTCAGGACATGGAAGTTATGGGACGCCCGTTTACAATATGGATGGGGCGGAGCCCCGAGGGCTGGCCTGAGGGGCCCTCAAGAGCCCGTAAAGGCCCCTCACAGAGACGTGGAGCGCGGGGGAGCCAGACCTCCAGACCTTCAGAGCCGCGTATCAAACCGTCCGGATGCTAATCCACAAACCCGCAACACTGAGAAAGACGATGAGGTCCATCAAGCAAACCACCGTACTGAGTTTTGCTTTGGCATGGTTAGAGCATTTGATTATATACATATCTAAGAGATATACATATATAGTCCCCTAGTTTTCCTTACTCCCCCTGCTTGCACCAATTGTGACCCCCTTTGTTGGTTCCCCCATGTTTTTTTGTCTTTGTGGTTACCTTGCGGCCTTGGGGCAGGTAAGACAGAGGCCTCAATACATTTACACGTAGTGCTCTTCTTTGTTTAGTAACACTAGGCTAGGAGTGTTGATACCCGCTGTACTTTTGGCTTAGTTTAGTTAGGTTAGCGGACGTGTGGTCTGCTGTGTTAGCTGTTAGCTTAGCTTGTTTTGTTTGGTTCCTTTCTTTGGCAACACTCAAGTCCCAAGGCCCGCTGGTTTTGTCGAATGTTACTTTTGTGTTTTGTGATCAGTCACCCCATTAAACCTATGTTCAACCTTATCCGTTGCTGTTGTCATTCCTTTATTGTTTCACTCACCAATTGTTTCTTCATCTACACCCATAACCCGGACAATTTTAACATCCGTCACCTCCCCCGCTACCCCGAGACAGTGGGAGTTGTACGGTGATCAGTACGATGATCAGTCCTTTATAGTACATGATCATTATAAATATATATCGTAATCAAACTTTATCATTAGTGTGACGAGAGACGATCCCATCCGGTCCAACCTGCAGACCACCGCCGCCTTCGCGCAGCACAGAGAGAGTTAACGGTGTTAACTGGATTCGAAAACGGTTCTTCAAAGGGATGACACAGAAGACCCATTTCTCTTTCCACATAGAACCTCGTCAGTCCTTTTCCTTGAAGGTCCGACAATGGTGCCTCAAAATACCTCAAAAATGGTTGAGGATGATTATGTAAAGGAGGTCTGAGCATCCTATGATGCTCAGACCTTTACAAAATCATCCTCAACCATTGTTGATGTATTTTTAGGCACCTCCTTTATAGGATAGAATCCCTGTAGTAGGCTGTAGATATCATAATCAATCTATCATAGTGTGTTAGTATATTGATGGCTAACGTGCCTATTGAAGGTAAATGCTGGGGCGTATTTTACATTCAGAATGCTGTGACAGTCCATCACAATAATACAGTTAATAACACAACACGAATACGGGTCATTATAATAATTTCATAATTTAATGTACATCACATGTCCCATCATAACGCTACAATCATTTGTATGTGTCTTTTATCATCAACAGGTTCATATTTCATATTAAGTCAGACAGGCCGTAAAATTAATTTCGAAAAACAACACGATGAATAGATCGCCTCGCTCGCCTCCTCCTCCTCCTCCTCCTCGCTTCTGGTGCGCGTGCACGCGCGGAGCCGCCGCGGGTCCGACCGGCTCGCGGGCGGGTCGCCCTATCAGGTGCGGACCGCCCGACTCGTTTCCACCCACCGGAGCCTCGCGGGACCCACCTCCCGCCGCACGCTCACACTCCGCTCTGCGTCACCGGGACACGAGCTGCCGCCTCTGCTGCGCCTCCACGCGACCCGCGGCTCCCTGGATACTGAGACCACGAGACCTTTCGTTCCCGCCACCACGTCCCGGACCCTTCCTCTGCTTTTGAACCCTTTGGTTGAGGCTTATTGACGGCTGCAGGTTCTAAGTTCGTTCGGACCCTCCGTTCGCCGTTGCTGCCGGTTCAGAGTCTGCTCGGACCCTCCGGTCCCCGTTGCTGCCGGTTCAGAGTCTGCTCGGACCCTCCGGTACCCAGTGCTGCCGGTTCAGAGTCTCCTCTGACCCTCCTCCGGTCACTGCTGCTCTCCGGTGCCGCTAGTGCTCTGACAGATCGCGCCGTCCGTCGCCAGGTGTCGTCATGCGCCGCAGGCACGCGCGGCTCTGAGGAGAGGTCCGCGGTGGTCCCTCTCGCGGTCAGGCGCGTGCATCCACCTTTCCACGTGATTGACGTGTCCATTGTACTTGTTTTTACTTGTTTTTTTGGGTGCAAATTTATAATTTTTGCTGAGAATCTTTGAGTTCTGACTGATCGCCCCCGTCGGGCAGCCTCGTCCCGGGACATCGGGCTCCAGCCCCCCCCCCCCCCCCCGGGGGTGTTTGGGATAATTTCTGATGTTGCGCCCCGTACCGCCGCCGCCCCGCGCTGATCTGTCATTACACTGGAATTCAACGGTGTGTGTGAGCCCGCCCTGGAGGAGCGGGTCTGTCCGCGTCCCGGGCTGTGATCTGTGAGACAGGTGTCTCTCAGGTGTCTCTCTCACCATGTCGGTCATCCCGTCCAGGCTCGTGTACCTGTAAGTGTTCCCCGCGCGCCCATAGAAGCTGAAACGTGGTATGTCGTCATCCCGGTAGAGTTCTCTTAATGACCCGCTCTCCCCCATCTCTCCCCCTCTCTCCCATCGTTCTCCCTCTTTTCTCTCAGGTGTTTACATTTGCTGGTCCTCTATTTTCAACTCCAGGTACGTCCGTCCGTCCGTCCGTCCCCAACACACAGACACACACCTCATACCTGCCGCGCGCGTGTGTGTGTGTGTGTGTGTGTGTGTGTGTGTGTGTGTGTGTGTGTGTGTGTGTGTGTGTGTGTGTGTGTGTGTGTGTGTGTGTGTGTGTGTGTGTGTGTGTGTGTGTGTGTGTGTGTGTGTGTGTGTGAGAGAGTGTGCACGCCTGGTTCAGAACGGTTCGGAGCGGCGTTGTTGTTTTTTTATTGAGTCCATAATTGATCCCGGATCGGTTTAACGACACGCTGTAAATCCAGCGGTTTATAACAGCAGATGAATTAGTCCCAGAGACACACTGGCATACTCCCTAAAATGCGAACATTTGTGCAAATTATGAGTTTGTGTTGCAGTAAAGAGATAAATATTCTCTGTGTATAATATACGAGTCAGGCTCTGATCTGAGGAGAGCGAGGCTCCAAGCCTTAATTGGTTTATTAGAGTGTTAATTGTTCTTTATCCGGAGAAATTAAACGCAGATGATTTGGGGGCCTTAAAAAAAGAGTTAAGTCGAATCAACGCAGGGGCTCAGAAATACTCCGATATTCATATATAATTCATGGTTTATGATTGTATAAATAATCAAATCTAATTGGATCTGATTCAATAATACACTATAACATAATATATACCTACAGTGATTGGCCATTATATCGACCTGGGCCTCTAATGCAATTCAATCAGAAGGTGTAGAATATATTATTGTTTTATAAAATTACGTCGATCTAGTATCTAATCTAATTAGAACTGTGTAAAATGTAATGTTATGGAATTCAAACAATCTAGCATTATAACCTCATAGCGATCTGCACACTTTGTGTAATAACATTTGTAATATATGCACAGTGCATGCATCTGTTTTTCTGTGTGTCTATATCTAGATCTATGAAGAACTAGAACTCGATTTATCTGAGGGTAATCTAGATCATCTAGAACTAGATCTATCTGCGTATAATCAAGACAATCTAGAACTAGATCTATCTGAATATAATCTAGATCATCAAGTAATAGATATATCTGGGTGTAATCTAGATAATCTAGAACAAGATATATCTGAGTGTAATCTAGATAATTTAGAACTAGATCTATCTTCATCTTCGGACCGTGGGTCGAAAGGGAAGAGGGAAACATTTGAGCTTCTCAGATCATCCTGATCCACCAGAAAGCTGGTTGTGTTGTGTGTGGTTGTGTTGTAGTGTGGTAGGTTGTGTTGTGGTGCTTTGGGTTTTGTTATGTTGTGTTGCGTTGTGTTGTGGTGCTCTGGGTTGTGTTGTGTTTTGTTATGTTGTTTGTGTTGTGTTTTGTTATGTTGTGTTGTTGTGTGTTGTGGGGTGGTAGGTTGTGTTGTGTGTTGGTGCGTAGGGTTGTGTTGTGTTTTGTTTTGTTATGTTGTGTTGTGGTGTGGTACGTTGTGTTGTGTGGTGGTGCGTTGGGATGTGTTTTGTTATGTTGTGTTGTGTTGTGGTACGTTGTGTTGTGTGGTGGTGCTTTGGGTTGTGTTGTGTTTTGTTAGGTTGTGGTGTGGATGTTGTGTTGTGTGGTGGTGCTTTGGGTTGTTTGGTGTTTTGTTATGTTGTGTTATGTTGTTTTGTGGTGTGGTAGGTTGTGTTGTGTTGTGGTGTGGTGTGGTGTGCTGTGGTGTGGTGTGGTAGGTTGTGGTGTTGCGGTGCTTTGTGTTGTGCTGTGTTGTGTTTTGTTGCAGAGCTTTGTTTTGTGTTGTGTTGTGTTGCAGTGCTTTCTGCTGTGTTGGGGAATGTTTTGTTGTTATGTATTGTGGTTTGTTGGGTTGTGGTGTATTGTGTCCTTGTGTCTTGGGGTTTGTCGTGTTGTGGCTTGTTGTAGTGTGTTGTGGTTTGTTGTGTTGTGTTGTGGAATTTTGCGTTGCGTTGCAATGTGTAGCGCTATAGTGTGTTGTAGTGTGTTGGGTTTTGTTACGTCTGAGCTCTGCACAGTGTTGTTGTGTCTTGTGTTGTGTGTGTGTCGACCATGCTCTGCTGGGTTTGAATGTTGTCTGATCGTCCTTTGGCTCTGAGGTGTAGAGTTTGTTTATCTGTTTGTTGTGTGTTCGTTCATCGGTTTACATATTGTTTGTTTACCTGGTGTTTGTTTATTTGTTTGTTTAGTGTCTGCTAATCTGTTTGTTAAGTATGTGTTTATTTGTTTACTTATTGTTTGTTTACCTAGTGTTAGTTTATTTGTTTTTTGAGTGTTTGTTTATCAGGGGATATTAGGACTACTGACCGCTTGACGACTCATATAAACTACATCTCCCATCTCCTCTGAGAGTGCGCATCCATTCAGTGAGGTATCACTGGGGGTTGTAGTTCTTTAGGACCAGGCCTCCATTATATCTGTAGTCCTCTGGAGCACTCAGTGGGAGGTTCCTTTTCTAATCTTGACATGGGATATGCGATGTATCATACCTCCTGCATTAAGGAGTATGGGCAGCTCCCTATCTGATGGGCCGAGTATTATGGGTGTCTACTAACCCAGAAGGTTCTGTATGACTGGAGTTGGTCTGGACGGTGGTGTCCACGTTTAGGTATACGCAGTTAGAAGTACTGTCTACAACTGTGTATTCTGTAGTACTGTAGTACCCCAGTGTGTGCTGTGTTTCTCTGTAGTACCCCAGTGTGTACTGTGTGTTCTGTAGTACTGTGTGCTGACGTCATGCTACAGACATTTGGATGAGTCTACCTGCTCATCCAAACCTACTCCTCTGAGGTGTAGTTAGCTTGCTTATGGTAGCAAGGTTAGTGAGAGGTCAGCATGGCTAGCTAGAGGTTAGCATTATTAGCAAGAGGTGAGCATAGCTAGCTAGAAGTTAGCATTATTAGCTAGAGGTGAGCATGGTTAGATAGAGGTGAGCACGCTCTGAGCATGCTCAGAACATACGTGCGCAGACTGAGCATGCTCAGAGCGTGCGTCTCCGATGAGTGGTGGATCCGTTGCCCTCAGCGTTGATTTCCCATTGAAGGGTTTGCATGATGCTGCTCTGAGCTAAACACATCTGACACTGCCCTGCATGCTAACCCTACATAACCATGCTAACTTCTAGCTAGCAATGCTAACCTATAGCTAGCAAGGCTAACCGTCTGCACATGCATGCTCTGAGCATGCACACTCTGAGCATGCTCAGTCTGCACACGCTCAGTCTGCACATTCAAGAAGGTACACCTACACAGACACACACACATGCACACACAAACACCCCCCTTTTGTAGGTGAACTTCAGAATTCTGGCCAGCGGATCTTAACACAACACTTTCCTGTGTGTGTGGCTGCGTGCATGTGTGTGTGTGTGTGTGTGTGTGTGTGTGTGTGTGTGTGTGTGTGTGTGTGTGTGTGTGTGTGTGTGTGTGTGTGTGTGTGTGTGTGTGTGTGTGTGTGTGTGTGTGTGTCTCTGTATGAGTGTGCGTGCCTGTCTATGCGTCTGTGTGTTTGTGTGTTTTTTTACTACAGCCGTTATGTAATTTATGGTGCGCTTCAGCGCCTGTGGGCAGATATTTGTTGAGCAACAGGTCTAGGTACTACAGGTCTAGGTCTATAGATCCAGATGCTACACGTCTAAGTGTGACATATCTAGAGTCTACAGTTCTAGGTGCAGCAGGTCTAGGTACAGCAGATGTTGATGGTTCAAGTCTAAGTATTAGATATCTAGATTCTACCGGTCTAGGTATATAGATCTAGATGCTATAGATCTGGATACAACAGATGTAGATGCTTCAAGTCTTAGTAAACATATCTAGAGTATATGGATATAAATGCTGCAGGTCTAGGTCTATATATCTACAGTCTAAAGATATAGATCCTTCAGGTGTAGGTCTATAGACCTAGAGTCTACATATCTAGATACTGCAGGCCTAGGTCTGTACATCTAGAGCAGGGGTCTCAAACTAAACTTACCTGGGGGCCGCTAGAGGTAGACTCTGGGTCAGGCTGGGCCAGATCCAGTATTCCACCAAAAAAAGTAGCACAACTGACCCATCTAAGTTAATGATCGGGCTATAATTAGATCACGTTGGCTATGTAATCGCTGACAACCGGGGACATTTCATAGTGGTTTGTGGAAAACCGGGACATTTTAGCGTCCTTTGGCTTTTGTCAGGACTCAGAACTAGAGTCCCAACTCAGTCCCAACTCAAAATTGGGACTGTCCTGGCAAAACCGGGACAGCTGGTCACCCTATCACAAGTGATAAAAAAGTGTGGCAAGCGACTCAGCAAAATGTGCGTTCGACAACAACGCGCGGGCCGCACTAACACTAAACTTTGATGTCAAGTAGGGAGCCACAAAATATCATCCCGCGGGCCTCAATTGGCCCCCGGGCCGCGAGTTTGAGACCCCTGATCTACAGTCTACAGGTCTAGATGCTGCAGGTCTAGGCCTATAGTTCGAGATATTGCAGGTCTAGATCAGCTCAGATGGTCGCAGGCCACATCGTCCAGCCTCACGCCCTCCAGCTCCACGACTTGGAGCCCATAAAGCATTTCTATCAACACCTGTTCCTCGGAGATCTCTTCACCTCCCTCTCTCCCTCCCTCCCTTCTCTCTCTCATTCACCCTCACCCTCTCCTTTCCCACTATCACTGTCTCTCCCTCTCTCTCCCTCTATCTCTCACTCTCTTTCTTTCACTCTCTATTCCTCTCTCTCTCTCTCTCTCTCTCTCTCACTCTCTCTCTCTCTCTCTCTCTCTCTCTCTCTCTCTCTCTCTCTCTCTCTCTCTCTCTCTCTCTCTCTCTCTCTCTCTCTCTCTCTCTCTCTCTCGGATGAGATTGACGTTGCACATTCTAACTTAAAGAAGATGCTGAAATAAGTTTGAGTTAAAGGCCGAATGTAAACCTCCCCCTCTCTCTCTCTCTCTCTCTCTCTCTCTCTCTCTCTCTCTCTCTCTCTCTCTCTCTCTCTCTCTCTCTCTCTCTCTCTCTCTCTCGCCTAAGGAGTCCCAGCAGACCTCGGCTGACTTCCGGTTCTACATCGAGAACCACACACGGAACCCAGAGGACCTGAGCCGCAAGCAGGTGCGGATCTACCAGCTGTACTCCCGCACCACGGGGAAGCACGTCCAGGTGATGGGCAAGAGGGTCAACGCCAACGGAGACGACGGCGGCAAGTTCGGTACGGGACCCCCAACAGGGAACGCCAACAGGGACCCCGCAACACAGACCCCTCATTACAGACCCCCCAACACAGACCCCCAACACAGACCCCCCAACACAGACCCCCCAACACAGACCTCCCAACACAGACTCCCCAACACAAACCCCCAGCACAGACCCCCCAACACAGACCCCCACACACAGACCCCAACACAGACCCCCAACACAGACCCCCAACACAGACCCCCAACACACCTCACTGGCTGGGAGGGTGTGTGTGTGTGTGTGTGTGTGTGTGTGTGTGTGTGTGTGTGTGTACACACCACGACTCATCCCGGTCGTGGTGTGTACGATGCTGATCAAAGCACAGAAGGGGTCCGGTCTCTGTGTCTTCTAAACGGTTTCTGAGTTTGTGTCGGTCGGAGGGTGAAGAGTTCCTACAAACCGTAGAGCCACAACTTGTTGGTTTTGTTGTAAACCCGTGACTGTCCTCTAACGCGATGTTCTCCCTCCAGCGCTCCTAGTGGTCGAGACGGAGACCTTCGGCAGCCACATCCGAATCAAGGGCAAGGAGAGCGAGCACTACATCTGTATGACGGACAAGAAGAAGATAGTGGGCCGGGTGAGTGACTGTCTATAACCCCTACCTGCTCTCTACTGTCTAACCCCTACCTGCTCCTTAATGGCCTGCTTCTGTACTGTCTAACCCCAGCTGCTCCTTAATGACCGGCCTCTGGACTGTCTAACCCCTACCTGCTCCTTAATGACCTGTCTCTGTACTGTCTAACCCCTACCTGCTCCTTAATGACCGGCCTCTACTGTCTAACCCCTACCTGCTCCTTAATGACCTGTCCCTGTACTGTCTAACCCCTACCTGCTCCTTAATGACATGCCTCTGTACTGTCTAACCCCCACCTGTTCCTTAATGACCTGTCTCTGTACTGTCTAACCCCTACCTGCTCCTTAATGACCTGTCTCTGTACTGTCTAACCCCTACCTGCTCCTTAATGACCTGTCTCAGTACTGACTAACCCCTACCGGCTCCTTAAGGACCTCGTCTGTTTGTTTACTCCTAAGTGTCATCAGCGGGGGTATAACATCATACACGTGGTTACCGCGACAACCGCTTCCCTTTGTATATCCATCTTAGTATGGGGGACGTGCTGGACAGGTGTGTGTGTGTATGTTTATATATGTGTGTCTGTGTGTTTTTCACACTGTCACACTGACACTGCGTGCTTGGGCGTGTGTGCGTGTATGTATGCGTGTGTGTGTTTCGAGTGTGTATGTGTTCGTAAGCATGTTTATATTTGTGTGTTTGTGTGTGTTTGTCTAACAGTGTGTGTGGTTGTGCGTGTGTTTGTGTGTGGTTGTGTGTGTGTGTAAGCATGTTTATGTGTGTGTGTGTGTGTGTGTGTGTGTGTGTGTGTGTGTGTGTGTGTGTGTGTGTGTATGTAAAAGTGTGTGTGTGTGTGTGTTTGTGTGTGTGTAACTGTGTGTGTGTGTGTGTGTGTGTGTGTGTGTGTGTGTGTGTGTGTGTGTGTGTGTGTGTGTGTGTGTGTGTGTGTGTGTGTGTGTGTGTGTGTGTGTGTGTGTGTGTGTGAGTTAGAAAGTGTGAGGCCACCTCTCCCGACAGCTAGGCCACGTCTCTCCAGGTGAAACACACTCAGCTCCATAACCTGTTCCCCAATGGCCCTCACACTTGTGTGAGGGCCACAGTCATTGTGTCGCTACTGGTTGCCATGACACCATCACACCGCTTTCTGTGTGACATGAGCATGATGCAGACCGCCCTAACACCAACAGCATCGCTCCCCTGCACGTCGCTATGGAAACCGTCCCGTATGGCGTGGGTTAGCAGACCTAGCAGACGTGGTAGAACTAACAGACTGCGTAGGCCTGGTGGAACTCATAGACCTGGAGACTTTATAGACCTGAAGGTCAACTGTCTACCCGTAGGCTTCCTACATCAAGTTGTCTTGTAGGCGCTGTCAGCGACGTCATCGTTGGGCTAACTTCCTGTCTGTCTGTCGCTCCCTCCCCCCATGTACATTGTTATAGAACCGTAGTTCAGTACCGAGGTGTACTCTGAGCGGTTCTAACAGAACCAGGTCCATGTTCCTCAGTAGGAGGTCCCTGGAGGAACCAGGCGGTCAGTAACCAGGCGGTCAGTAACCAGGCGGTCAGTAACCAGGGGGTCAGTAACCAGGCGGTCAATAACTAGGCGGTCAGTAACCAAGCGGTCAGTAACCAGGCGGTCAGTAACCAGGTGGTCAGTAACTAGGCGGTCAGTGACCAGGCGTTCAGTAACCAGGCGGTCAATGACCAGGCGGTCAGTGACCAGGCGGTCAGTAACCAAGTGGTCAGTAACCAGGCGGTCAGTCACCAGGCGGTCAGTAACCAGGCGGTCACTAACAGCGTCTCTCTCTCTCTTTCTCTCTCTTTGTCTCTCTCTCTGCCTGCAGCAAGACGGACGTAAGCAGGAGTGTGTGTTCGTGGAGGAGTTCCTGGAGAACAACTACACAGCGCTGGTGTCGGCCAAGTACAAGGGCTGCTACCTGGGCTTCAACCGCAAGGGCCGGCCCAAGAACGGCTCGCGCACCGCGCAGACGCAGCAGGAGGTGCACTTCATGAAGCGTCACCCCAAGGGCAAGGAGGACCCCCTGGAGGAGTTCCGCTTCACCACAGTCACCAAGGCAACACGCCGCGTGCGTCGCTTAAAGCTCCACCCGCGGCGGAACTGACGGAGCCTCCTACCGCCGCTGCCGCCGCGGGGATGCTACCGCGGCTCTGGTTTTATTATTTTTGTAAAAAGAATCTCGAAACTTTTTTTGTCCCGTGGTGAAAAATCACAAAAACACAAAACAAACGTTTGAGGAACTTTATTTGTTCTGCGATAGAACGAGGAACCGGGAGAGGAGCGGAGACGAGGCGGAGGAGAAATCAAAGATGTTTTATTTTTTTATTGTGGACTGCGGGACGGGTGGTGTTGAGGTGGTGTTGAGGTGTCGGGGTGGTGCTGATGCTGGAGCTGACGTGAGCGGGGAGGGGGGCTCGCTTCGGGACAGAGAGCGACTGACATCAGTGCGGACCCCACACCCTGAGCAGCCCCCCCTACGAGCCTTTATGGGAATACCGTGTTGCTTTCTGTTTGCGTTGCCCCTGACGACGCAGACTCCATACTTTCCAGTGGAATCAGGAGCCATGGAGACGAGGCTGTGACACCCGGCCCACCTGACAGTCGCTGCTCTCTCTCTCTCTCTCTCTCTCTCTCTCTCTTTCTCTCTCTCTCTCTCTCTCCGCCTCGCTCCATAGTCTCTCTCCCGCCCGCCGCTGGCTTGGCCGTGCTCGCGGGCTAGCCGGGTGGAATGCGCGGCGATGAGCCGTCCCTGAACGAGAGGGCGACATGCTTTGACTAGTCCGCAGAGTGCGCCGCTCTCTTGTTTAAACACTGCGGGGGGGGGGGGGGGGGGGCTGTGTTTGATCTGATTCATATTCTCCGCTGTCTTCAAACCTCATCACATCACGATTTAATCCCTGCTCCTCCTCCTCCTCCTCCTCACCTGATCCTCACCTCCTCATCTCCTTCTCCTCAGCTGATCCTCCTCGCAACCTTCACCTTCTCCCCTTCCTCCTCCTTCTCCTTCTCCTCCCCCTCTTTTCCTCTTTCCCCTCTCCTCCTCTTCTTCCTCCTCTTCTTCCTCCTCCTCCTCCTCCTTCTCCTCTTCCACCTCCTCCTCCTCCTCCTCTTCAAACCCGGTCCGCATCTTCATCATCTTTCTCTGTGTGTAGACAGAACTCGACCAAAACCAGATTGACATTAAATCAAATTCACGTCCAATGAAGGAAATGTGAAACGACGGGACAGATGTATCGGTGAACTTTGATCTCTGCTGTCCACAAGGTCATCTATATGATGATCATCATCATCTTCGACATCATCATCATCATCATCATCATCATCATCTCCATGTCCTCCCTTCTCATTAGACGATTTGAACCTGAGACTTACAGGAAACAGAGAGCCCCCATGTTGCAGTTCAGACAGCCACAGGTCAAAGTTCACAGGCCTCTGTTGAACCCTAGGAAGCTGTGTCCTCTTCCTCACCCTCCTCCTCCTCCTCCTCTTCCTCTGGACTCCTAACCCCTCCGATTCATGTACCAACCCTTCTTTTTTTTAAGCAAATGTAAACAAAGTAATTTTAAGACTATTATGAAGATATTTATTGCCTCTCTTTGTAAATACAATGTGATGAGTTCTATCTGGCCTCTGCTAATAAAACGAGGACTATATTTAAAAACTGAGCTATTTGTGTCTGGTGTGCTGGCGGCGGTAAGGGGGGACGGTTCGCTGGAATCTGGGATGTTCGCTCAGCGCAGGTAGACCCGGTACATTCCCTTCCCCTCCTCCTGCCAAGGTATGCATTTTATATACAAACCTGACGTGTGAGCTCTGCTTTTAAGGTCAGACGCTCTCAAAAGGACTGCCGCACCTCCACACTATTTATACCTACGCTAGGTCTGCGGCGGCTAGCCGCCGCAGACCTAGCGTTAGCGCTAGCTCCGTGATGTATGACACTAGCCTCAGCAGACTTAGCGTTATTTATGACACTAGCCGCCGCAGACTTACCGTTAGCTCCATGATGTACGACACTAGCCGACACAGAACTAGCGTTAGCAGTAGCTCTGTGATGCATGACACTAGACGCCGCAGACTTAGCATTAGCTCGGTCAGTCATCTATGATGACACTAGCCGCTGCAGACTTAACGTTAGCTTTGGCTCTGTTATGTGTGACACTAGCCGCCACAGACTTAGCGTTAGCTCCGTGATGTACGACACTAGCCACCACAGACCTAGCGTTAGCATTAGATTCGTTTTGTATGACACTACATGCCACAGACTTAGCGTTAGCTTCAGCCCTGTGATGTATAACACTATCCGCCGCTGACTTAGCGTTAGCATTGTGATGTATGACACTAGCCGCCGCAGACTTAGCGTTAGCATTGTGATGTATGACACTAGCCGCCGCAGACTTAGCGTTAGCATTGTGATGTATGACACTAGCTGCCGCAGACTTAGCGTTAACATTGTGATGTATGACACTAGCCGCCGCAGACTTAGCATTAGCTCGCCCAGTGATCTATGCCACTAGCTCTGAGAAGCAGGATTAGATCCTGAATCATCTCAAAAGGTCAGGAGCTCACATAAACACACCATCTTCAACCTGACGGTTCAAACCAAGGAACTTCAGGGCTCTGGGCGCAGGATGGAACGCATCTACCTCAATGTGGACCTGATCAACCCACACACCTTCATTTACAGGTTCTGACGCTGCGCTCTGAGCACACACACGTATGTTTCCGATGTTTGTGTGTGCAGGAATGTGGCGGTGTGTTATAATGCGAGCGCTGGAATGGTGTTTACAGAAGCCGTCACACTGAGAGATGGACGTTTTGAGGAGAGAAAAAGCTTTTGTTTAAATTCCTCGCACCGCTATCAGCCGCCTTACCACCTCTCAGACACACACACACACATCAATACACACACAAACGCACATGCACATCGATACAAACACACACACACGCACATATACAGACACACACACACGCACATATACAGACACACACACACACACACACACACACACACACACACACACACACACACACACACACACACATATCAATACACACACACACACACACACACAAACAAACACATCAATACACACACACACACACACACATCAGCACAAAAACACATCAATACAGACATGAAGACACAAATACACAAACACACACACATGAAGACGCACACAACCTCACACAAACACACATGCATACACACAGAAATGCAGAGACACACACAGCCAAACCTACGCTGACACACACAAACGCACATAGTGGTACCTCTGCACTCACACACATGCACACACACACACACACACAGACACACACCCCTTTCCCGTAAGCCCTTACAAAGTCGTTCTAGTCCCTATAAGTCCCGTCTCCCTCCTGGGCTTTAGGAGTTTGACTAGAGCTCTGTGGCTCTTAGCGCTAAAGCTAGTGGCTACATTAGCCCCATGGTTCATTCTTCATCCATCCTGATCTCTCATGTTCTCCCCTGGACCCGACCAGGACTGCTGGGATATGTGTTCATATAAATACATTACTCTGTATTAATGTTTATCGTAGTATAAGGATTCAGGGCAGAGTTACATCAACCTCTCAGAAACCAAAGCATACATACGGAACACAACGTATGAAGTGGTGAATCCCATCGTCTGTAGGGAGAATGAACGTGAGTAGATCTGCAGCTATGAGCCTGGGCGCTTGAAATTAACAGAAATATCAACATTTCTTGTTTTTATCCGCGCAAAATGCTTTTCAGAGCAATGTAACCACTTTCTTTTGGTTTGAACCCGTTCAAACTCGAAGCGACTCAGAGGAACATGCTCTCTGGGTTTGTTGTCAAACAAACAAGAACGGGGTCTCAGAACTGCCGCCCGCCCCGTGGAACCCGGCCCCTGCGACGCTCCGACCCTCCCACTGCGACGCTCCGACCCTCCCACTGCGACGCTCCGACACTCCCACTGCGACGCTCCGACCCTCCCACTGCGACGCTCCGACACTCCCACTGCGACGTTCCGCCCCTGCCGTCGTGGTTCTCCACTCAGCCTCCACTCAGCCTCTAGCTCAGCAGCCTCCACTCAGCCTCCACTCAGCCTCTAGCTCAGCAGTCTCCACTCAGCCTCCAGGCCTGGTCCCCAGACCCCCCACTGAGGGTCTGGGGACCAGGCTGATGGTGCCGTGTGTCTGTAGAAGAACCGTATCCATGGTAACTTGCGGAGGGGGAGGGACGGAGGGAGTGCGAGACGGACAGGAAGTCAGCTTCAACTGGGACATCGCTGACAGCGCCTATAAGACATCTTGACTTAGGAAGCCCGACAGGTATAACGGGCTAATGGTACCCTGCATGGGGAACCCCCACTGGGGTCAGGACAAGAACCCCCACCTGGTCGAACCAGGACCACCACCGGGGCAGGGACCCCCGCCGTCTGCAGCGGGGAAAACCCGACCCAGCAGCCAAACCCGCGACCGGGTCTGGGCGGAATCCAGTGTGGACCATGAGCTGGCTGTTCACTTCCTGTCGCTCAGCAGAAAACACTGGGCTACAACCCACACAGCCCCGGGACACGACCAACACACCCCGGGCCGGGACTCAAACCACAGGGCTCTGGTGGTGGCTCTGGGCCCGACCCGGGCAGAGCCCAGTGGGTCTAAGCCTCCAAGCTGAGCCCTGTTTTCACAGGATTAGGAATATGCTTACTGTACTACTGTACTAACCCCAGCTCTCTGGCTGAGGCCTTCTCTTGAACACATGAATCAGTGTAGAAGATGCCAGCGTTGAGTACAGTGTGAACCTGAACATCTAGTTCTATAGAGCTGATCTGAGACCAGAGAGCAGAGAGGTTCACTCCACATCTAGATCTATAGAGCTGATCTGAGACCAGAGAGCAGAGAGGTTCACTCCACATCTAGTTCTATAGAGCTGATCTGAGACCAGAAAGCAGAGAGGTTCACTCCACATCTAGTTCTATAGAGCTGATCTGAGACCAGAGAGCAGAGAGGTTCACTCCACATCTAGATCTATAGAGCTGATCTGAGACCAGAGAGCAGAGAGGTTCACTCCACATGTAGTTCTATAGAGCTGATCTGAGACAAGAGAGCAGAGCGGTCCACTCCACATCTAGTTCTGATCTGAGACCAGAGGTCCACTCCAGATCTAGTTCTGATCTGAGACCAGAGGTCCACTCCACATCTAGTTCTGTCCAAAACGACGTTTCCTTCATTGAGTTCTGCTCTGAGTCAAAACCTTATTAACTCACTACTGTTTTCCAGAGCATGCACTTACATGCACACACAAACACACACACACACACACACACACACACACACACACACACACACACACACACACACACACACACCACACACACACACACACACACACACACACACACACATACACACACACACACACACACACACCACACAGACACACACACACACACACACACACACACACACACACACACACACACACACACACACACACACACCAACAAGAGGGACCGCATAGGAAGGAAGAGGGAGTGGACGAGGGAGGGAGGGAGGGAGAGAGTGGGGGAGGGAAATGGGGAGAGTGACGCAAAGAGAGGGAGAGTTGTACATTTGTAGGATGGCTTGGAGAAAGGGATGATGCAAAGGGAGAGAAAATAAAGAGAGAGAGAGAGAGAGAGAGAGAGAGAGAGAGAGAGAGAGAGAGAGAGAGAGAGAGGGCGAGAGAGAGGAGAGAGAGAGAGAGAGAGAGAGAGAGAGAGAGAGAGAAAGGGGGAGAGCGAGGCAGAGCAGCTGCCAGGTAACACCCTTCATTAACTTGTGTTCTTCTATTCTCCGGTCCTCATTGTGCGCAGCATGAGACCGCTCTTTGTGAAGGAACCTCTTTCCTGTCCACCAGGCAGCCTGTAATTACTGCTCGTTCTCACAGGCCTGCAGCGCAATTCATCAGCACTTTCCCATCCCTCCCCCTCTCCCCCACTCCCCCTCTCCCTCTCCCCCACTCCCCTCCCCCCCTCTCCCCCTCCCATCGCCCCTCCACCCCAAGACCCCAACCTACCACCACCCAAACAACCAACCACCACCAACCACCACCCAAACACCAACCAACCACCAACCAAACACCAACCAACCACCACCAAAACACCAACCACTACCCAAACACCAACCAACCACCAACCAAACACCACCCAAACACCAACCGACCACCACCAACTACCACCCAAACACCAACCAACCACCAACCAATCACCAACCAACCACCACCCAAACACCAACCAACCACCACCTACCACCACACAAACACCAACCAACCTCCACCTACCATCACACAAACACCAACCACAACCAGCCACCACCCAACCACCACCTACCACCACCCAACCACCACCAACCACCACCCAAACACCAAACACCACCTACCACCACCCAAATACCAACCAACCACCAAACACCAGCCAAACAC
>NC_082391.1:11435439-11440439 GCF_031168955.1 Gadus macrocephalus | reverse complement strand
ACTGCATACTGCAGTCTGACACACTGCGGACTACACACTGCAACACACTGTTACACACTGCAGACTACACACTGCAGACAATCCACTGTTACACACTGCAGACAATACACTGATACAAACTGCTACACACTGCAGACTACACACTGCTACACACTGCAGCATACACCCAGCACAGACCAACAACAAAAAACAAACCTAAAACCAGTATAGAACCAGTATCGAACCAACATAGAACCACTACAGAACCACAATAGAACCATTATAGAACCAGTGCCCTGCCAGCACAGAGCCAACCCAGAACCAGAGGCTCACTGGCCCCTCGGTCACAAAGACAGCAGGTTCGATCCCAGACTGCTGCTCCCTGTACACACAATGAGTGGTGACGTCCCAGAAGTCCCAGAATGCAATGCAGGATCCACACATACACAACATGAGGTAGAAGGGGGGGGGGGAAGAGAGAGAGAATGCTCGTTCGTTCGTGTGTGTGTGTGTGTGTGTGTGTGTGTGTGTGTCTTTGTGGGCATGTGTACGTTTTGTGGTAGCCCGGTCCTAGAATGAGCCGGGTTACCGGTACAAACGACGCGTTCGTAGAAGGTTAAAGCCATTCCAGGCATTTATTATACAATCACTTCAATCAACCAGGGTTTTCACGGTCTCTAGGGCCTCCGTGGGCCTCTAGGCTCTCTTGCTGCCACGAGCCCTTCCTTCCTGCACCCGACCCGTGCTGTGCTGTGCTGTGCCTCCTTTTAACATGGCTACCGTGCTTTCGGCCAGGTGTCCCCCAATCACCCTGATTGGGGTGCCGAAAGGGCTGCTCTCTCTCGCCGGCTGGTGGGTGGGGGTGGTACACCCCGTCCTCTACGGTACCCCGGGCCCGTCCAGGCCGAGGACCACGTGGCGGGATGCCACAGTTTGTGTGTGAGTCTGCTTGCATGTGTGTGTGTGTGTATGTGTGTATGTTTGGTTGTGCCTGCGTTATTTTGTGTATATGTGTGTGTGATTATGTGTTTGTGAGTGTGTGTATGTGCCTGCGTGTGTGCATGTGTGTGTTTGTATGCATGCGTGTGTGCATGTGTGTGTTTGTATGCATGCGTGTGTGCATGTGTGCATGTGTGTGATTGCGTCCATTCACGCACACCTCTCTCGACACTCCTAAACAAAGATTAAGAAAAACGGTCCATAAAGATGTGAGTCATGACCTTTATTCCAGTAGAGAGTGGAGTATTGTGGTTGTAACACCGCCTCAGAACACGCCTCCTGTCCTTGATTTATGTAGCAGCTCAGGAAATGTCAGACGTGATATCAAACAAATGATGTGAAGTGCTTTGCATCGACCCTCAGACCGTAATCCTGTTGGGGCGAGACGGGCAGAATGGACATTTTCGAGAGACACCTGTGAAACAGGGTTTCTGTGTTGTGTGGAGGATGGATCACGTTTCTGTTGACGCTATCCGCTGTAAACACGGTGCTGCCTTGTGTTACTCAGATTGTGGAGCAAACACCAACTCAAAGAGTTAGGATTGTGAGCAGAGGAACGGCTGAATAAAGGTGGAACATGTTCTCACTGCGTTGCGAGTCATCCTCCATAAACCTGGTGGTTTTAATCACCTGGAAGATCTCTGTTAAGTGGCTCAGGGCGTCAGATCCTAACCGCAAGAGGGGGAAGCCCGCATCGCCACCCCTATCATACAGGACATACTGACAACATGAAGAGGAAATGTTCCAAAAAGATCCAGTGACGGTTTCCAAATAGGAAATCTCAGAAATACACAAAACATAGTGGTGGACGTTCCAAAGTGTTTCCAAAGAGATTTGACTCCAGCCGTTGGTTCAGATAAGATAAATTGTGATTTATATATTTAGGGGTGATGTACGACAGAAGGCCTGGAGGAGTCAGACGAGGAACCTGACCTCCATCTTCTCGCCCTCCACACCGACGCCTGCTCAGACACCAGAGCTCCTCTATTAAACGTTTCATTGCCGGCAGTTGAAGACTGCGCGCTGATCCTTGAAGCGTATGAATGATGGCACTTAGTTAAAAGCTGGCGACTACAGCCCATTAACTCCTGTCCCTCACAGGAGAGCTCCTCTCTCCTCTCTCCTCTCTCTTCTCTCCTCTCTCCTCTCTCCTCTCTCCTCTCTCCTCTCTCCTCTCTCCTGGTGAGGGAAAGGAGAGCTCCTAACACCTGGGACAGCAGGAGCCTGCAAGGAGCCTGGATCTCTCTTTGGTGGAGAAAGGAGGGAGAAGGAGGAGGAGGAAGGGAGAGGAAAGGGGCGGAGGAGAGAGGAGTAGAGAGGAGGAGCTAGGAGGAAATAGGAGGAGGAGAGAGGAGAGAGGAGGAGAGAGGAGAGAGGAGGAGAGAGAAGGACGGAGGTGGCGGATAGAGGAGGAGCAGTAAGAGGAGGAGGCGGAGGAGGTGAGAGTAGACAGAGAAGATGAAGGCAGGGGTAGGAAAGAGAAGGAGGAGGTTAAGAGGAAAGAGGAGGGTGAGAGAGGAGGAGGAGAGGAGAAGACGGAGAGCAGGAGGAGGCCGAGAGGAGAGAGAGAAAAGAGGGCTATAGAGGAGAAGAGGAGGAGGAGAGACAGAGGAGGATACTCTCTCTCCATAAGGGCTCTTTCACTTCCTCGCTGCGGGTCGGGTTTCGTCTTCTCACCATGATCGGAGATGAGCTGAGATCAGGATTAGGAGGTGTTAAGAAGCTCCCACCCGTCCCTCATAAAGCACCAGATCAATGAGGCCTCCAGCGGATCCACAAGGGATTAGACGGTCGGATCTCACAGCCCCCTCATCACCAACGCACACCAGAGCACCTCTGGGTGTCAGTGTGTTTGTGGTTGGTGGATAAAAACCCCTCGCCATCTGTCAGGAACATTCCCGTCTTCTGCTTGTGTCCGCCCCACTACTGTTAAGGAGATGAATGATGAACTTTATCTTATCATGTTTATTAAGCATGGTCGATTGAATTAAAGATAGTAAGTATCCCCTGGCTTGCGTGAACTATGCCAAAGCAGGTATATAATGAATCATCTTTTCGAATGAATCTAAGTTTATCCAAAGTTGTTAAACTTTGGATGATATGTATTCTTCCAAAGTTTAATTTATTTCTTCCAAAGTTGAATTTTGAATGTTTCTTTTATTCATTCTAGATAAATGATTCTCAATAAAACCTGTATTTTATGGACTAGTCCATTTTCATTCAGTGTAAAGACAAGTTCCTCCGAAGGCGGCCGCCCAATCGGCGGTCAGATGATGTGAGGCTCCGCCCTCACATTCTGAGGTCCCCTATCTCCTGGAGATGAGAGCTTTCATCAGCACAGCTCCATCTGCTCGGCTAATGACCGTTAACCTGATAGCAGCTCACTTCCTCCCTGATCGGGGCTCAGACACGCTCACCACTTCACAGCCGGGAAGAGCCGCTGATTGGACGGTTCCTGAGCATGGCGGTGTCCTTTGGAGTTCTCCAAAACACCCTCAGCGTGGTATTATGGGATGGCGCGCGGTTGCCAGCTCATAGATCACCTGCTGCAGGAGGATAGGGGCTTGGGGCCGGGGCCCGATCCCCCCTCCCTTCAAGGGCCCGGAGAAACCCAAGCCTGCAGGGTCCCTGATCGGCAACGTTTGGGAATGTTTTCCTGCTTCAGGGACGCTCAGAAACTGATGAAGAATAAAAAAAAATTAGGACAAACTATTTTTTATAGTTTTAGAGCATGATCATGGGAAGGTACAGGCAGCAAAGTTACCAAGGATACATTACATCAAGTGGACATGTCTGCAAGCCTGAAGGGCGGTTAAAGGAATCAACACAATAAGGAGCCAGTCCATTGGCCTCACTATCAGACTTCTTGGTGACAGTGGTGATGCAAATGGAAACTATCCAAGGAGAATGCGTTGAAATTCCTTTTCTATTGACTAGTGATTATATAAACAGGGTTTATATAATTTGTATATAATTGTATAGGATAGTTACGATTGATATTTCCACGACAGGAACGTCCTACTTCCAGTCAGTACAACATCACTCTACTTCTTCTACTCTGTTTGCTCTCTGAGGGGCGATCCAGTCAGGGCTTATGATTAATGTGATAGATGGTGAGCAGATTGTGTCTGAGCCAGCGACTCAGGTCTGAGGTGAGGCTGGGACCTGCTTCTGAAAGCACATTCTCCTCTGGGTGAACATAACTCTTTCTTATCACAGAGGAGACCTCGTCATCCTGATACCATCAGCGTTTTGGGAGACGGTCCTCGATGTAATGTCGTCTTTAAAACACATCACTCATCTGAGGCTGAGCTGCTGTCACCGAAACACACTATGGTACAAAGACTGCAAGTGGTCATAGAAGATATGCGATCACATGCAGAATACTAAAGATACGCAGTATTATACAACAGTTAGTTCCGACCAAGTCATTTGATTGGACAAGAGGCATTCCATGAGTGCTGATCTAGAGTATAACAGCACTGGGACTTATAACTACATGTATCACTTCGCTTTACAGGTGTTCTAATAACCGTTAATGTTATTAACGGTCTTTATGTGCCTTAGTTAGCTAGTGTGTTTTTGTGTTCCCTGGCAACGGTTCATTCCAAGTCAAGTTGAGGATCTATTTGTGTTGGCAGAGCCAAATAAATCATTAAATAAACAAACAGATCATAATCTGTTGTATCTTATTACTGTGCTTGTAGAACTGTTGAATAAAAGCAATATCACACTTGAGGTCGTGCTGTTGTACTGAATACCAGAACGGCTGTGATTATCTTCGCATCAGGACTTCTAGTAAATATGGCCCAGAATTTAGTGCTACACCCCTGTGCAGTATTATCAGAATACTAAAGATATGCATTATTATCAGAATACTAAAGATATGCAGTATTATCAGAATACTAAAGATATGCATTATTATCGGAATACTGAAGATATGCAGTATTATCAGAATACTAAAGAAATGCATAATTATCAGAATACTAAAGTTATGCACTATTATCAGAATACTAAAGATA
>NC_082391.1:11420439-11430439 GCF_031168955.1 Gadus macrocephalus | reverse complement strand
GAAGCTGGGGGAACGCATACACACACAGACACACGCACAGACACACACACACGCACACACACACACACACACACACACACACACACACACACACACACACACACACACTCACACACACCCACACACACACACACACACACACACACACACACTCACACTCTCTCACACGCTGTGGATGATAACTCATCGAGTCGCTCTTGTGTTGAGCGTTAGAATGCGTGTTTGGGACTGAGATGACTTGTGGTGATTGTGTTTCCTTCAGACGCTCCGGCCGGTATTGGAGGGCCGGGTCAGGTGAGGAACGGAGTCTGGAGGAATTGATTCCCAGCAGCTCGGGTGCTCTTGTTGTCATCAATATTTAAGTGTGGGGTAACGAGTTGTTCTTAAGAGCTGTTTAGTCGCCATTTTGACCTTTGGAGACCCAGAGTGTGGGCGGGGGTCGGGGGGGGGTCGGTGAGCGCTCCCAGTCGATAAAGGCTCAGAACTCAGTTTCCTCGCCCCCCTCTGAGTGGAGGGCTGGAACCAGGAGGCCATCTGCTGCTTACTCTCCTAAACTTGACCCCTACGGACGACCTCTGACCTCTGGGTTCTTCGGAGCGTTTTAAGAAACTGACGCCCCTCGTCTGTAGATCAGACCGGAACTAGAGACGTCCACATCAGGGTGTGTGTGTTTGTATTTGTGTGTGTGTGTGTATGTGTGAGTGTGTATGCATGTGTGTGTGTGTGTGAGTGTGTATTTGTTTGTATCTGCGTATTTGTGCGTGTGTGCCTAACAGCAGGTTACCCAGGATGCCGTGCGGTAGGCAGGCTCCACCCCCCCTTCCAGAAGGATCCTTCCAGGCCTTCCTGTGCCGTGAGCCGTGAGCCAGCTTTTAATTAAAGTGGAGCGCTCTCGCTCTGCCGTCCTCAACGACACCAATCAGTTATCCTCTTTTTAATATTGTTTTAGACGAGCAGACCACGCTCATTATGAATACACTTATTTGAATTTTCCTCCTGTGGGAGACCTATGGGCGAGCGATTTAGAAATGTATTTTATTTTGATTTGGAATCGTTTTTTATTGCTTGTGTTCATGAATATAACGCACTGAGCGAATCAGCTACGAGAACGTGCAGGAGGCCGGCGATCTGAACTGAGAACAACAAACTAATAAACACAAGACTGTGTGGGAATGGGTCTGTGCGTGTGCGTGTTCATTTCTGAGTGTGTGTCGTTTGTTACTCTTGTTGTGTGTGTGTGTGTGTGTGTGTGTGTGTGTGTGTGTGTGTGTGTGTGTGTGTGTGTGTGTGTGTGTGTGTGTGTGTGTGTGTGTGTGTGTGAGTGAGTGAGTGAGTGAGTGAGTGAGTGAGTGAGTGAGTGAATGAATAAGTGTGTGTGTGTGTGTTTGTGTGAGTGAGCGAGTGAGTGTGTGTGCATGTGAGAGTGTCAATGTGCGCACATTTCTCCGTGTTGTGCAGTACTCCAACATGATCCATACGTCAGTGTAGTTATTACCAATCTAACTGTGTCCCCCAGCTCCCCATCCCAGCCCAGTGCGGCCCCTTTAGAGCCTGTGTTAGGCCCCCCCCAGCCCAGAGTGTGTGTTAGAGCCTCTGTTAGGGTCCCCCCCCAGCCCAGAGTGCGTGAGGGGGGTGTCTATCTGTCCGGGTCCTCTCCGCTCATCAATAGATACATGCTGCACTTATTGATTGCTGGTGTTTTGGGTGCAGAACGCTCTATCGAGTTTCCACGCACAACTGGTCAGTCTGCCCGAGGACAGGCCTTGCAACCGGGCCCTTATGTCACCGGGCGGGGGGGGCGGGGGGGCGGGGGGGCAGGGGGCCCTAACCACGTGTTGAAATACACCTCTGTACCGTCGGCTCCTGGGCTGCGCTGTTATCTGCTGCGTGTTTCCACAGCGCCGCCGACAGCAGCCGGAAACACGGTTAGCATCGCACGGCTAACCGCTCCAAAACCCCTGATCGCGCCTGAGTCGCGGCGTGTTCACGGAGCGTGTTGAAGGTGATCCCTCGGCGCCCGCCTTCGCTCGCGGGTACCGGCGCCGACTAACTCCGCGCCAAACGGCGTGAAGTGCCGCCACCGCGGCGCTACTTAGCGCTGATGGTTAGCCGGTGGAGCTTGCGGCAGCACCGCGTCGGCCGTTATCGCCGCACTGTCGTTCCCCGGGAGGGCGGGGTCGATGAGGAACCAGGGGCCCGGCCGCGGGCGCCATCGACACATAACCGTTAAACTCCGCAGATGAGCCTGGCATCCACTCCCGGAGCCGGGGCGTTCCTCACAAGGCAACGCGCACGAGCCTCGCGGGAAATAACGGCGTGCCGAGCTAATGATGCAAACGGCTTAATGCGGCGGCAACATTACCATGAGTCCTCCCAGGCAGCGTGCTGCGTTATGTCCGCCAGGGACGGGCGGGGCTGGTTCACGCCGCGCTGTGAGTGCGCCTCGCGGACCTCATGATCAACAAGACGTCAAAGTCAGACCGCACAAACCGCCGCTCGACTCCTCCTCCAATCACGGCTCAGGGACCACTCTGGGTTTTACCAAATGACCTTCTTGTTCAGACCCTCCTAACACACTGCTTTATATCCTCCCTCCCTCTCTCTCCCCCATCTCTCTCTCTCTCCCCCCTTCCCTCTCTCTCCCAACCCTCTCTCTCTCCCCTCCCTCTCTCCCCTCCCTCTCTCCCCTCCCTCTCTCCTCCCTCTCTCCTCCCTCTCTTTCCCTTCCTCTCTCCCCTCTCTCTCCCCCCTTCCTCTCTCTCCCCCTCTCTCCCCCCTTCTCTCCTCTCCCTCTCTCCCCCTTCCTCTCTCCCCTCCCTCTCTCCCCTTCCTCTCTCCTCCCACTCTTTCCCTCCTAGGTTGGGTAAACTGATGTGTTTGTTGCGGTTCTTTTCTGTTGTGTTGTCTGTGTTTGACTGTTGTGAGTGCTGAAGACTCACTTACTTTCCTGTAGGTCTTTGTTTAGGGACTGACCCCAGAAGAACCAGAAGAACCGGAAGATCCAGAAGAACCAGAAGAACAAAGGACTGACCTGAGAAGAACCAGAAGAACCAGGGACTGACGTGACTAGAACCAGCCTAGACCACCCCTGGTCCGGACTCCCCTTCCCAGCTCCGGGTTCGCTAATTGATGAGGGGGCTGATGAGGTGTGATTGGGGGGATTGTGGTGAATCCCCAAAATAATTCCCCGGGCCCCCCCCCCCCGTAACGCTATCCTCCCCCCCCCCCCATTGATCCAGCACTTAGCTCCTTCCCCAACGGACCCTCAGCCCTGGAGCCCCCCAGCCTGGGTGCAATGCAGCGATCAATGGCGGCAACTCTGGGAGGCGGGGGGGGGGGGGGGGGGGGGAACGACACGGTAGGGGCGGGGCTTCAGGGTATGGGTTACAGTAAATATAGCAGGGGAGGGGGGGGGGGGCGGGGGGGGCGCGGAGCAATGCTGTTGTTTGTTTTTGATCGGAGCGCTGGGACGCGGGCGGGGAGATTAGCTCATTAGCTGCGGTTCTTATGCTAGTGTTAACTGCGCCGCCCCCCAGACCGTCGTCATGACACCGCTGGCTCCGCTCTCATAATTTGGCGGCTTGGTGATCCATTCACACGGTGACAGTTAGGGGTCCGGGAGGTGGGACTCGGCTCCCGGTTTTGGTTCAGACCCTAAAACTCCTTCCTGCTCCGCTAACCTTCAACTTCCACTGTTCTCCGTGGAAGTTGAGTCTCTGGACGGTGTGTTTAATGAGCCTCTGGGGACCGGGGGGGTCTGGGGGGGGCAGATGGTCCAGAGGGTCCGGAGACCCGAGTCCTGAGGACCCGCTTGGTGAGGGGGGGGCCCGGTGTTTCTTGACTCACTAAGTTGGGCTGTCGCTTGACCCCTGACCCCAGGAGTCCAGCCTGAGATGGAGAGATGGATATGAGGTCCGCAGTTAGTGAAGAAGACGATCGATGGGGGAACCCGACACTGGCCAGACTTAAGTAAAGTTAAGTTAAGAGAAAGTTTAGTTAAATTGGGGATGAGACGGCAGATAGGGACCACTTAAAACACATGAACATCGTCCATTAATTATATTAGGATTAAAGATTAATTTAAGATATAATAGATGAGGTGAGATGAGTTACGATAATAAAATAATTTCGGAGAGATCCTACGTACTCTGTTCTGTCGAATCGTTGATCTCAGAGATTGGGTTTATGATCTGTAACCTGAACTATATACTACAGTTTATAATATGTTAATTTGAACTATAAAACAATGTTTATAAACTGTTAAAATGAACATTAATTCGGTTTATAATACGTAAATGTGAACGGTAATCAGGTTATAATCTGTACATGTGAACAATAACCTAGGGGTTATAATCTGTTAATGTGAACTATAAACAAGGGGTTATAATCTGTAAATGTGAACTATAAACTAATGTTTATAATCTGCTCATTTGAACTATAAACTAGGGTTTATAATCTGTTAATGTGAACTATAAACTAGGGTCTATAATCTGCTCATTTGAACTATAAACTAGGGTTTATAATCTGTTAATGTTAACTTTAAACTAGGGGTTATAATCTGTTAATGTGAACTATAAACTAGGGTTTATAATCTGTTAATGTGTACTATAAACTAGGGTCTATAATCTGTACATGTGAACAGGGATCAGGGTTATAATCTATAACCTCTATATCTGATCTCAGTGTGTGATATCTGGGGTCACCATGCTGCACCATGCTGCCCGGTATCAGAATGTGTCTCATGTACCACCAGAATCCTCTCACACTCGCTATGTTTAGCCTGCATCCCGCGGCCGCTCTAAGTTCCCAGGCGTGTCGAGTTCTTCCATGGTGCCAGCAGACTTCTGAGAACAATGTCTTTAGACGGGGTCATGGTCACCACGCCAGCCATGACCTCATGCACATGATGTCATATGAATGACGTCATGTGTATGCTGTCATGAATATGACGCAAGTGTATGACATCATGCGTATGATGTCATGCGTATGATGTCATGCGTATGAGGTCATGCGTATGACGTCATGCATATGATGTCATGCGTATGAGGTCACACTGTGATGGCATGGCGGTGATATCATGCGTAGGAGGAGGTCATGCATACGACATCATGGCATGGCGGGCGATGTGTCCTGCGTTGATGTCATGGCTGTGATGTCATGCATCGGATGCCACGGGCGTGATTTCACACTTATGTTCTCCTGTCTTCCGTTCTGTGGTGTTAATTAGTCCTCCATGTCGGGTCATAATTCCACTTGTTTTCTGCGTGTAAATGAGCTAATTCCTCGGGCTAATATATTTAGCCGGCGGGAAGCGGCGCTGCTGTTTAATCCTATATCATTAGCCGTTAGCGTTATTGGAAACAGTATTAGCGCAGGCGTGTTGCGCCGCCCCATCTACCTCCCACCCGGGCCAGGGCGGAGCGGCTAATTGTGTCATCAAGGCCTCGTTCATTTACCTAACAATCTCTGCTCTATCCTGATAATGAAATCCATCCCTCAGACCAGCCTCCACCTGTGGAGGCAGAGCTCCTGGGCTACGTAGCGCAGCCTAGCCGATAATTAGCACTTAGTAGCGCGTAGCGTTGCTCGCTGGGTAGCGACCCGGAACGGCTACTCATGCTATACTGTTTACTCAGCATCATGGACTTGTTTTAATTATGCATTTCTATGAAAAGTAATATTATTAATGATGATGACATCATCATGCTGTAATAATGTAATAATAATACAATTATGATAATAATAGTTGTAATAATTATCAGGACTGCTAATATTTGTAATCTTAGTCTTCATTAGATTTCTTCCTTAAAATTTCCATATTTTATTGCATTGTATCTAAAGCTTCCTGAGGTAAGCAGGCTAGCTACCGTACAGCAGGCTAGCAGCAGGCTAGCGACGGTGTGAAGCAGGCTAGTTACCGTACAGCAGGCTAGCAGCAGGCTAGCGACGGTGTAAAGCAGGCTAGCTACCGTACAGCAGGCTAGCAGCAGGCTAGCGACGGTGTGAAGCAGGCTAGCTACCGTACAGCAGGCTAGCAGCAGGCTAGGGATAGCCTAGCAGCAGGCTAGCGACGATGTGAAGCAGGCTAGCTACTGTACAGCAGGCTAGCAGCAGGCTAGGCTAGCCGCCATGATAGCCCAGCTGTAGTTGGTTCCTCCCGGCTGGTGTAACGTCCGGATATTCACCGTGTCCACCCTGAGGTCCACCTCCACCCTCCTGCTGGTCCCGACCTCCGTCAGCCTCAGTTCTCCACCCTAGAGGGACCCCCGGCCGCTCCGGGGCTGGCACCGAGGTCTAAGCCCCCCGCTGTGGGGAGGGAGAGATGGCAGCCCCCCCCCCCCTCCCCCCACCATCAGAGGAGAATCCTTCGCAGCAGATGAATATCGGGCGTCTGGAATGGAAGAATGAATAACTTTCACTCTTGGTGGATTAAGCCGGGTTTCCTCCCAGCCCCCGCTCCCCCTCCTCCCCCGGGCCGCACCCACCCCCCGGCCTATTAGTCTCCATAAAGGATGATGAATGAGAGAGGGAGGGGGGAGGAGGGAGGCCCCCCTCGCGTCCGAGGGGGGAGACGGCTCATAAGAATGATGAAGTGTGCTGAGCCGGAGCATTAATGGCCGACACCAACAAACACAGAGGTGGAGGAGGAGGAGGAGGAGGAAGAGGAGGAGGAAGAGGAGGAGGAGGAGGATGTGGGGGAGAAGAGGAGGAGAAGGAGGAAGAGGAGGAACCTGAGCCGGGAGCAAGAGGCTCCTGGTTGGTGTTTGTCTTGGGTGGAGCAGAGCTGACTGGAGAACATCAGAACATTCATCTGTGTCTCCGTCAGCGCTGAGGGCTTCAGCGTGCGAGCGCTCACCTGTACAGTTGGATGACGGAGGAGGGTTCTGCTCAAAGGTTAAAGGATCGTTGGCAGTTTGAAAAATAAACACTGGCGGTGAGGAGTTAGGAAAGCTGGCAGATGGTCCGACAAGACCAGGCAGGTCGGACCCTTCATCACCTCCAGAACCCCCTGTCTGGGATCAATACAGTCATGATGTAACACAGTTCATATTAGTACACATTCCTAGCGGCTGTAGGAACAGGATCTTCATATCAATGCACAGAACTTACAGAAACACATTACGATGTTTACAGTGGCCTGATGTACTGAATATTACGATATGTTTTGAAATACCTTCTCTGAAACAGATTCCAGGTTACTCAAATCAAGACATTGTCATCCGTGAACAAACCTCAAGCTCATGTTCCAGGCCACTGGCCTGTCAGTCATCGCCATGCCAACGACTGTAGTTCAACTCTGAAACCAAGTTCAACTACAGTCGACCGCAACACAGAGAGTAGAAGTAAAATCCCTTCCTACAAACCTAAGGAAAGGTTTACTCTGGAGTCCTGACCGTAGAGGAATCATAAGTAACTCTTCAAAGTTCCCATTATCTTAACACCTTCTTTAAGATGTTTAAAAGGTTGCACCTGCCTCCACTTCCCTTTCCTCCTCAGACTGACTAAACACAGGAACCTAAACGCCGCCAAGATGGCGGAGACGTGAGGATCGTGCAAGGGTGAAAACAAATGGGCATCATATAATATTCATTAAGAAAGATCCAACACTTAGAGGTCGTAATGGTCCAGGGCTTGACATTAAAGGACGAGGCGCTAGCTTAGCTTACAGCTAACAGCATGCATTAGCTCTCATGCTAATGGCTGGACGCAATTAGCCCATCTGCTGAGTGTCTGTGTTTTAAAACCTCCTCCTCCGAGCGGCCTACACCCCCCCCACAAAGACTAGATTTAGGGACATAAAGTTGTTTAATGAATGAGCAGATCGATACGTTAGCCGTAGCGTTGGTCCGATCGATGTCGTGTCTTGCAAAGAGGCCGCACAACTCAAAAGTGAAGAGAAGCAAAAGTCAACTGTGCACTAAATAAATAATAAATAAAATAAATATCAACATTAATAAAAGACACGTTTTGATAATGTTCAAACTGAATCTTTTGAACCAGCAACCGGGTGATGGATTCGGAGGGTCGTAGCAGTACAGTGGGGTACCGAGGCAGGGAGGTAACGAGGAAGGGAGGTAACGAATCTGTAGTGTTACTCAAGATGGCGTCTCCCCACCTGCTGAAGGACGGGCTGGTGTTTGATTACAGAGGAGGGAAAACCCAGCATTCTGATCTTGCATGTGTATGTGTTTGCATTCATGTGTATACATTTGTGTGTGTGTCTGTGTGTGTATGTGTCTGTGTATATATGTGTATAACGATTGTCTGTGTGTTCCGTGTGCATGTGTGTGTGTGTATGTGTGTACGTATGTGTCTATGTATACGTGTGCATGTGTGTGAAACGATTGTGTGTGTGTTAAGTATGTGTGTGTGTGTGTGTGTGTGTGTGTGTGTGTGTGTGTGTGTGTGTGTGTACATGTGTGTGTGTGACTGTGCATTTTTGTGTTACGTGTGTGTAGGTGTGTGTGTATGCGTGTACAGGTCTGTGCTCATGCGGTTCCACGACCCTGTCAGTGTGTGTGTCTGTGAGGGTGTGTAGCGTGTGTGTCTTTGGGCGTGTGTGTCTGTGCGCGTGTGTGTCTGCGTGAGTGTTTGCGTCTGTGGGCGTGTGTTGAAACGTCTTCACGAAGCTGTCTCTGAGGAATGCTTCTCGGTCGGGGAGCGATGAGTGACAGCCTATCAGGGGTCACGACCTCGGGTAATAACCTGGGATGAACGTGTGACCGAGGGCTCCGCCCCCCCGAGGAGCGCTTGTTTACGGTGGCGTGTCCGGGCTCATCTCGCTGGAGGAGTCCTGGGCCGGCGGCTCATTGGTTCAGAGCCGTTCCCACACTCTGGTCCTGTTTGTGTGGGGGTGTGGGGGGGTTGTGGGGGAGTGGGGGTGTGGTGGTGTGCGGGTTCGGGGGTGTTGGGGTTTGGTGGGGGTTTAGCTCCTGGTTGCCACAACGATTACATCGACCAATCAGAGGACTAGCTCATTCCTGGCCTTCTAGATTAGTTTTAGATTTCCTCTCTGGGATTAAGAAAGATGTATGATCTCATCCCATCTTCCCTTAACTTAATTTATCTAGACTTCACATACCTTACCTTAAGTTAGCTTAACTCCTCTCATGTCTCTGATTGGCCCAACAGCCTTGTGATGTGACGCTATGTATCACATTGTCCTCTGCCTTTGAGCAAGGCAGGGTCTGACGGAGGGCGGCAGGTGAGTGGGAGGTGGAGTGAGGTTGATCACATGCACAGGTCACATGGTACAGGTCACATGGTACATATTTTCCCCGGACTCAGAGCTTTGGAGTCACACAGCCTTATTGGAGAGGAGGCGGGACTCTTGGGTCCAGGGGTGAGTGATGGATGTGAGGAGAACCAGGCTAGGTGTCAACCTCTCTCTCTCTCGCTCTCTCTCTCTCTCATTCTCTCTCTCTCTCTCTCTCTCTCTCTCTCTCTCTCTCTCTCTCTCCTCTCTCTCTCTCTCTCTCTCTCTCTCTTGCTCTCCCTCTCTCTCTCTCCCTCTCTCTCTCTCTCTCTCTCTCTCTCCCCCAAGACCATCAATCTGCCCAATAGCACTGAGGGTAGAGAGAGACAGAGAGAGAGAGAGAGAGAGAGAGAGAGAGAGAGAGAGAGAGAGAGAGAGGAGAGAGAGAGAGAGAGAGAGTGTGGAAGGGAGGGGGAGGGAGGGAAGGGGAGAGAGTTGGAGACAAGAGGGAGGAAGGAAGAGAGCGAGAGGTATAGTGACGGAAGGAGAGAAAGTGCAAGGAGAATGAGAGAGAGGGAGGCGGGAGAGAAAGGTAGTGGGAGGCAGAATGAAGAGAGAGTGTTGAGGGAGGGAGGGAGGGGAGGGGGTGGACCCAACAAGCTGTTGACTTTGACATCAAACACACCTCAGAGGGTCGTCAGGAGGAAGTGGGGAGCAAGTGACTTCCTGGTGGCAGTGTCCGCTGACGGGAAGTCAGAGGAGGGCAGGGGGGAGAGGGAGGGGAGGGGAGAGGTGGGGGTAAAG
>NC_082391.1:11265439-11417939 GCF_031168955.1 Gadus macrocephalus | reverse complement strand
GAGGCAAGGAGGGAGGGAGGAGGAGAGAGGAAGCAGACGAGTGAGAGACGAGCAGGGAGGGATGGAAGTGGAGGAGTGAGGGGGAGGTGGAGGGAGAGAGGGGGGTGAGGAGCAGAGAGCAGATGAGTTGATAGTTTCTAATGTGGATTAAAACACACAACTTCAATACTGTTCCATACTGCTGCACTGGAAACATTGGCTCCACCTATATTAAAAAACCTGGTATATTCATATACATGATATCTATATTAATCTACAAAGGTTTATTAATATACCTGGTATGTATAATAATATACAAAGGTTTATTAATATACCTGGTATGTATAATAATATACAAAGGTTTATTAATATACCTGGTTTGTATAATAATATACAAAGGTTTATTAATATACCTGGTATCTATATTACGACTCTGGATGGATTCATATTTCTATAATGAATTATATTATACCTCCAGTCTCAATATATCCGGTAGCTATCATCAGAATAATTTAGTCAATGTAGATGCTTTAACACACATTACATAAAAAATAAACACTCACACATACACGCACGCACACACACACACTCACACACTCACACACAAACATACATCCTCACACACACACACACACACACACACATACACACACAAACCCATACAAACACTTATCCTCACACACTCAATCACATACACACACACATACACGTACACACACGCACACACACTCACACGCACACACAAACACGCACACCCTGACTTAAAGCTTCTCCCTACTACACCCTCCATTAGTGCTGACCTTTGACCCCGCTGGTGGTGAGCACATGATTGTGCAGCAGAGAGGTCGCTCTAGCTTGTCAAAACACGAGTGTTGACGGCTAACCTCCGCTGCGGTGCATTGTGGGGGATCAGAGCGCCAGGTCTGCGGCGGCCGTCACAACAGAGAGTCTTTGAGCTCGTCCTTCAGCACGTCCCCCCCCACTCCCCCACCCAGGACCAGGGTGGATGGGTGGGGGGGAGTGGACCCGATCTGCCAGGTCTGGACTATCGCTTCTAGTCTAATTCAAGACTTACAGCCTTGGCCAGGGTTGTACCACGGTCCAAGGCCTCTGTTCTGACCAATGGCGCACTTCCACCGGCAGGTACGCTTCGGCCCAGCCGCCTCAGCCCAGTAGTGAGGGTGCGGTTCAGCCCAGGTCAGTTATGGCTCGCATTTCCCCGCCGGTGGAAATGCGCCACAAGACAGCAGCTCACTGTAAAAGCTCTCTGGTCCTTCTGCCCAACAGCAAAGCAATAGCAGTAGTAGTATTATAGTAGTAGAACTACTATTAGTAGTAGTAGTATTATAGTGGTAGTAGTAGTATGGTAATATCATAGTGGTAGATGTAGTACTAAGATTAGTAGTAGTATAGCAGTAGTACTATAGTGGTAGTAGTAGTAGTGCTAGTATTAGTAGTTGTACAGTAGTAGTATTATAATGGAAGTAGTAGTATAATAGTGGTAGTAGTAGTAGAAGAGTAGTATCATTACAGTGTTAGTAGTATAGTAGTAGTATTATAGTGGTAGTATTAGTACAGTAGTATTATTACAGTGTTAGTAGTAGAGTAGTAGTATTATAGTGGTAGTAGTAGTACAGTAGTATTATTACAGTGTTAGTAGTATAGTAGTAGTATTATAGTGGTAGCAGTATAGTAGCACAGCACTAGCAGCAGTATGTGGTGCAGAGGAATGGTTCCTATCAGGGGTTTCCCCAGGGCCCAGCAGGGGCTCAGTCCTGTGTGTACACTGAGATCAGACACTTAGGGCCGTGTCCTAAAGTGGGGGGGGGGGGGGTTGGTCCCGGGGGGGTACACTGATCCAGAGACCCCCAGGGACCCAGCATGGATCACTTCCCACTGCCGGCGGCCATATTGACGCTCCTGGCTCCTAAATAATGAGCAATAATCCCCCATTACCCGACGACCCTAACGACGACAGGCTGTTGTCATGGAGACCAAGTGGCTACCAGGTTTGATCGCTCACGTGAAGGACTGAGATAAGGATATAGGGTGAGGCTAGCATTAGGATAGAGGAGACAAGGATGAGGATGTAGGGTGAGGGTGGTGTAGGATAGAGGAGACGAGGATCAGGATATAGGGTGAGGGAATCATTAGGAGGTAGGATAGAGGAGACGAGGATCAGGATATAGGGTGAGGCTAGCATTAGGAGGTGGGAGATAGAAGACGAGGATAAGGATATAGGATGACGGTAGTGTTAGGAGGTAGGAGATAGGAGAAGAGGATACAGATATAGGGTGAGGGTGGTGTTAGGATAGAGGAGATGAGGATCAGGATATAGGGTGAGGTTAGCATTAGGAGGTGGGAGATAGAAGACGAGGATAAGGATATAGGATGTCGGTAGTGTTAGGAGGTAGGAGATAGGAGAAGAGGATACAGATATAGGGTGAGGATGGTTTTAGGAGATAGAGGATGAGGATAAGGATATAGGGTGAAGCTAGTAATAGGAGATAGGAGATAGGGGATAAGGTTATAGGATGGCGTTAGTGTAAGGAGGTAGGAGACAGGAGAGGAGGCTAAGGATATAGGGTGACGGTAGTGTTAGGAGGTAGGAGACAGGAGACAAGGATTAGGATATAGAGTGAGGGTGGTTTTAGGAGATAGAGGATGAGGATAAGGATATAGAGTGAAGGTGTTGTAAGGAGATAGGAGAGGAAGATAAGGATATAGAGTGAAGCTAGTAATAGGAGATAGGAGACAAGGATAAGGATATAGGATGTCGTTAGTGTAAGGAGGTAGGAGACAGGCGAAGAGGCTAATGATATAGGGTGCCGTTAGTGTTAGGAGGTAGGAGACAGGAGACAAGGCTTAGGATATAGGGTGAGGATATTGTTAGTGATAGGAGGTTAGGAGGGGATATATCGCTGACGCTAATGAATATTACTTTATTGGGATGAGATTGCATCGGAGGACCGGGTTATTGCTTTCATAACATTGTATATTAAAAACAATTTAATCTCCTCCATGTAAACGGTAATGTGATCTGTCTCTGGGTCTTGGTTCGGTGGTGATGGATGGAAAAAGCGCGAGTGGTGAGTGAGTGAAGATCATCGATACATCACAACAATAAGCAACACTTCATGTAACACACGTCAACGACACAATCCTCCCAACAAACTAAGTGCGGAGTCACACTGGAATAGCGTTTCTAACGCCACCGTTTGTGGCCGCCATCTCTGTCCGCTAAAAGGTTTAAGGCTGCCTAATCGCACGATTGAGCAGCCTTAAACCTTTGAGCGGACAGAGGTGGCCGACATGTTGTTGGGGAGAGGATTGAGGCCTCCCCGGTCACCTCACCCACCCACCCCCACGTCTCCGTCCCCCCCAAACGCAGCCTCGTCCAGCCCAGGAGAGCGCAGCGCGAGGTGTTCATCACAGAGTTCATCACAGCGCTCAGTGAAAAGCGCTCTGTGTTATTTAATGGAGTCCATTCAGGGTGACTGGCAGTGAGACCGACCAACCCCATAAAGGACACAGAGAGAGAGGGGGCGGGGGGAGAGAGAGAGGGATGGAGTGAGGGGGGAGAGAGGGAGGGAGAGAGTGAGAGAGAAAAAGAGAGAGAGAGGGAGAGGGGCAGAGGGAGAAGGAGAGGGAAACAGAGAGAGAGAGAGAGAGAGAGAGGGGGGGGGGGGGAAGAGAGGGAGAGAGAGAGAGAGAGAGAGAGAGAGAGAGAGAGAGAGAGAGAGAGAGAGAGAGAGAGAGAGAGGGAGAGGGGCAGGGAAAGAGAGGGAGAGAGAGAGAGAGAGAGGCTTTTAAAAGGATCTTGTCGGTTATTGACTGGTTGCACTCTTCAGCTAATAGCCATTTAAAGATTATAGCTGCTGGTGGAAATGAAGGCCTCCATTGTTGGGCTTATTGCGTTCTGGCAGATGGGGGCTGACACAACAACACACAGGCTCCCTGCGGACCCCCCCCCCCCCCCCCCCCCCCCGTAGCCCCTCCATCAGCACATCCCCTATTGAACCGCCCCTAATAACTGCCCATGAATTATTAATCCCGCCACCATATTGGAGGCTAGAGAGAGGAAAGAGAGGGCCGCGGTGCATTGTGGGTCAGCCGTCCGTCGGTGTGATTGGTGTACAGGTGCCGCTCGGAGGAGGGCGGGGCCAGGGGAGCGGGGGGGAGGGGGGGGAGGTCGGTCCGAAAGAGTCCCCGGACGACCATTTCTCGGAACGGGGAGGACATTCCGATAACTGGCGAGCAAAGATAAAATATATATTCATTAAACGTCAGATTGCTGATGAAATGGCTCCGGCCCATTAGCGGTAGCTCTGCGTCCGGCTAGTGTTTCCCGCTCTCGCCGGCCGGGCTAGCTCTTAGCGGCGCGGCGGCTAGCACAAAAACATTCGATCCACTGAGGGGATAAAACCAGCAGAGTTGAGACCAGGGGAAAGTTTCCCCTCTGAGCGGGGAGCAGGTGCGGGTTCAGCGGCCCCAGACCGGAGCGTGAAACCTGAGTGGGGGGCACCTGTTGGCGGGGGTCCGACCGGCCTCCCTCGTAGCCGTCGCCGCCCGCTGATTTATCACCCCCCGGCTCCGCGGCTCGTAAAGTGCGGCGGTCAGATGTGGGTCAGGCGGAGTTTCAAACGGCCCCCCAGACCCCCACATCCTGGGGTCAGAGCCGGGGGGGGGGGGGATCAGAGGAGGGATTAGCTTAACGTGTGTGGGGTTAGTTTCATCTGCTGCAACTAATGCTGGGGTCAAGAGCAACCTGCACCCCCCCACACACACCTCACTAAGGCAACACACAATATGACACTACACAACAACACACGCCTTCAGCTAGGGCAACACACAATATGACACAACACAACAGCACACGCCTTCAGCTAGGGCAACACACAATATGACACAACAACACGCACATTCAGCTAGGGCAACACACAATATGACAACACAACAACACACACATTCAGCTAGGGCAATACACAATATGACAGCACAACAACACAACAAGACAAACCACACCTTCAGCTAAAGGAACACAGAGCCTAGCACAACAACACAACCAACACAAACCACATCTTCATCTAGAGCAACACACACGACACACAACACAACCACACAGCAACGCAAAAAATAACTGTTTAAAAACACAACAACACAAAAACAGAACATCACAACAGAACAAGGCAACAATGCAACAAAACAACACACCAACACAAGAAAGAAAAACAACACAACAACACAAGAAAATAAAACACCATAAAAACACCATAAAAGAAACTCAGAACAAGACCACAACAGCACAGCATCACAACAGCAAACCGGGAGTGCTAACCAAAGAGAACCAGACCCAGAGTCGGTGAGCAGTTCTCTCTAATATCGGAGGATCTCTTCCAGCAGTAATTAGCCGTAGCGCCTCGTGATGAGCCAATAAACCGCTGAAGCCCATTGGCTGTGATGGACCGTTCTAGCAGTTCGTTAGCTCTCCTCCTCCCCTCTAATGCGTTTCCCTGTTCCGCCGCGGCCCGCTGTGTTATTGTGCGTCCTCCGCGGCGGTGAGCGAAACGCCCATGGCAGCGGCGGCCTCGCCGGCTGATGTGAAATGAAGTCTAGTCTGCATCTGATGAATTGAGTTTCCTGTCGGAGGAGCGCCGCGATGCGAGGGAAACTAATGACAAACACCCGGAGACCGACGCGCTCGGATCTCGTTACCAGGGAGAGGTTCTAATTGTGAGGAAATTACATTTTCCTTCTCTTTCCTCCGTTCGCAACGAGCCGTCCCTGCGCGGAGCAACGCTAACACGACGCCGCGGAGAGCTAGAGCAGCGCTTACACGACGCCGCGGCGCGCAGGTTTAAACCACGCAGAGCCCATCCTGTACTACAACCACACGCCTTAATACTCCTCTTAATCATCGTGTTCATTACCGCGGCCGTTAACCGGGCGGCTGATCACACGCTAACGCTAGCCCGGCTAGCGAGCCGCGCCGAGACGAAACCTCTTTATTGTTATTATTATTACAGATTTTATCCTCTCAGACTGGGCGTTTATGGCGTTGGATGGATGCCCCTCATCTCCACGTCCGCACGAGGAGAACATGGAGGAGGAGAGGAGCAATAATCGAATGGAAGCGAGCCAAGACCGTAACACCTGGCTCTCCATCTGGCCCCACGCCAGAGCAACCTGCTAGCATTGCCTGGCCAGATGTAATAGCATGCATCAGATATAAAACCGTAGATATTACAATATCCTCATGTACATGTCTTAGGTGTGTAGTGTTGTTAAGTATTTCGGATTATTTTTCATCCAAATCCTTATTTCGTTTTTAGAGATTATGTATGCGTGTAATCCTAATCATTATAGCATTACATTATGAGGGTAATGGTCTTAGTAGTTTATAGTGATAACCTCCTGCATTCACCACTTTGGCTAAAGACAATAGCCCTCACATAGCTAGCCCTCACATTGCTAGCCCTCACATTGCTAGCCCTCACATAGCTAGCCCTCATGTTGCTAGCCCTCAAATCGCTAGCGCTTCGTCGCTAACTCTCACATCGCTAGCACTCCGTCGCTAACCGTCACATCGCTAGCTCTCACATCGCTAGCCCTCCCATTGGGGGTCATCCCTTTTTTTTCTTTTTTATCCTATGTTCCCCGTTTTTCCCAAAAAGGGTCCTATGTTCCCCTGTAGCAATACATATCGGGGAGCATAGGACCCTTTTTCTGAAAAAGGGTCCTATGCCCCTTCGCGTGATGACAGCCAATCAGCGTTCAACAGCGTGGCCACTGAGTGACATGTGTAACGTAACAGCCGATCAGCGTTCAACCGGCCAACTCAGTGCAGTGCAGTCCGAGGTGAAACGCAGCATGGAGTAGAAAGTTATTGTTGCCGTTTGCGCTCCCCGGAGCTAATAATAATAATATAAAATAGTATATAATATAATTGTATAGATAATATCACGGCCAAAAGCTCTGTGCGCCTCCGGATGGCCGTAGCGCGGGGAGCTCTCGTAGGGATTGGGCTTCTCTGGGTTTGTTTACCGGCATTGCTATGGTTTCCGGTATTGTGTGTTCCAACGGTTTATTAGGTAGGCCTATCTAATAAATCTCTGTCTAATCAATACTTCATTCACTGCCTCTTCCGTGGTCATTACAATATTATGAATAGACTGCGTCGGGTTCTCCGACGTCTCTCCCTCTTCCACAAAAGGTAAAGACATTTAATGGTGGTTACCTCGGTCGTAATTTGGCAGTAATGGTGGAAAAAGTAACAGACAGGGGAACATAGGACCCTTTTTTTTAAAAAAGGGTTTCCCAGTCTCATACAAAGAGGGGAACATAGGACCCGGGGAACATAGACACGCTCCCTCACAAACTCTCACGTCGCTAGTGCCTCGTCGCTAACTCATTTGTGTTTTCTCTGAGCATGGGAGGAAAGTGCTTCTCCTGTTAGAGCCAGTCTTGCCTGGAGCTACAGAACATGTTATCTGAGTTGTATAGCTAACGTTAGCTCCCTCATCACTTACTGTAGCTTCATCAACTGTTGAAAGCCCCTCTTCAATATTTAACACAAATATAAACCAGCATTCACTACCACAACTATAACCAAAATTATTATCACCAAAACATTCTTTATAAAATGCAGTTATCACCGAAACATTTACTATAGCATGCACTATTATCACCAACATATTTACTATAACGTGCACTATTATCACCAAAGCATTCACCATAACATACACTATTATCACAAAATCATTCACTATAACATGCACTATTACAAAAATAACATTCACTATAACATCCACTATTATCACCAAAACATACACTATAACATGCACTATTAACACAATAACATTCACTATAACAGTCATTCACTATAGCATGCATGATTACAACAACAGCATTGACCATAACATGCGCTATTAACATTATAACGTTCACTCTAACATGCACATGTACCATTTCATGTACCGTCCATCACTCAGAACATGCGACGCACTAGATTTAGCTTAGAGACAATTTTGGTAGTGTGTGTGTCTGTATGCGTGAGTATGTGTGTGTGTGTGCGTGTGTGTGTGTGTGTGCGTAAGTGTGTGTGTGTGTGTGTGTGTGTGTGTGTGTGTGTGTGTGTGTGTGTGTGTGTGTGTGTGTGTGTGTGTCAGAACGCCTGCAGGCACAGGCTGAATGGGACGTGGGAATGGATGGGGGGGGGTGAGGGGGGGAACAGAGAAGAGGTCAAAATGAGCACCATCTGGGTCCAGGGAGGGAGGGGGGAGTCGAGGGAGGGAGGGAGGCAGGGACGGAAGGGAGGGAGGGAAGGAGGGAGAGAGGGGGGGGGGGGTGGTCACCCGCCAAACAAAACAGCAGCACCAGCAGTACCAGTGTGTAGCGGTTACCCCCGACCCCTTCACACACACGCCCCCTCCCTCCCTCCCCCCTCCTCCCCCCTCCTCCCCCCTCTCTCCCACCAGCAGCACCAGCAGAGCCATCAGGTGGAAGACCCCCCCCCCCCCCCCCCAGCCCTGGGGGCCCCTAGGGGCCAGCTCCCTGCCAGAGGAGCCAGAGCGAGGAGCCACAGGCCACTTGCAGGCTGACAGTGCGGCCCTAATGGGCCCAGGCTGTTTATTTTGTAGCGCCTGGAAGTGGATTAGCTGGAGGTAATTATGCTTAATGATCCGCCTCGCCCCGCCGATCCGCAGGCCGCCGCCGGCTAGCGTAGCCGCCGGCGCCATTAGCCCCGGCTAATGTTACCTATTAGAGCGGGGGGGGGCGGAGCTACAGCCAGGGCGCACAGCGAGGGGGGAGGAGCCAGCCCTGCCAGAGGACACGCCTCTGTGTGGGAGGGTTTTGGGGAAGAGTGTCATGGAGGTCTAGAGATGGTCTGACTCTGTCTCTGGTCTGACTCTGGTCTATGGTCTGAGTCTCAAGTCTAGGGTCTGATTCTGGTCTCTGGTCTGACCCTCAGGTCTCTGGTCTGAGTCTCAGGTCTAGGGTCTGACTCTGGTCTACGGTCTGACTCAGGTCTCTGGTCTTAGTCTCAGGTCTAGGGTCTGACTCTGGTCTATGGTCTGAGTCTCAGGTCTATGGTCTGACTCTCTGGTCTATGGTCTGACTCTGTTCTATGGTCTGACTCTGATCTATGGTCTGACTCTCCACCCAGGTCCAGGTTTTACGTCGGCCCTTCTTGGTGAAGGCTGGTGCTCCGTTCTGCTGACCCCGTGGTTATTTTATGTGACAGTTTCTGTGCTCCTTCATCAGGTTCATGTATGTGTGTTTGTGTGTTTGTGCATCCCTGGTTCCTGTTTTTATGCCTCTGGAGCACTTTGTCGCTTTTATTCGACCAACCTTGAGTGTTCTCAGCATTCGCTGTGTTTCAGAGGAGAGGATTATTCTATCTATAGAAGAACGCTTTCAACCTAAAGACCACTCAACCACCCTACTCCTGCCCTCTCATATGAGCCAACGTCAGCATTCATTACCTCCAACCGGTTAATCAAACTAAACATTGAATCTTCCTCTCCCAAACAAAAGAGTCTTGTGTGAGGTTCACATTAACGCCAGCTCAAGCAGCTTGTGTTACATGTCGACCTCCATTTAGCGAGAAACCAGATCAGAGTGACGTGAACATGAACACCGCCGTCCTCCCTAGAAGAACCAGCTTTAGCATTGCTATTTTCATTAGCGCAGCTACTCGCCGCAACACAGCCCTCCAGTAGCCCCGCCCCCTCCATCCGGCACGCCGCTGTGCTCATCACACACCTAATGCTACGACCGCCGTGCACTTAATGCTGCCGTCCGCACTCAGCGCTAGGCTATCAGCTCAGCGCTATGCTATCAGTGCGGCGCTATGCTATCAGCACGGCGCTATGCTATCAGCGCGGCAGGAACCTGAGAGGCGCGCTGATGAAACCATCAGGAGAGGAGCAGCAGGGCGACCGGACCCTCCTCCACTGGCCCCCGTCTGCTGCCTCCATCAGTAATAGCAACAAAGTGGTTTTTCGGCCCAAAATGAAGTTTCCCGGGTCCAGCTCGGGTCTGAGGAGCACAGGACACATCAGCACTAACCCGGTTAGCGCCGGCCAAACGCTTGCCTCTCAGACACGTTTTTGCTGCTTTTTCCAGTAATTTCTGAAAGCCTCCATTCTGTAATAAAATATCACTTTTTGGTGCATTCTGTGCATTAAAGGCCCTCGTCCCGTTGCTACTGATGATAATCTCATTTCCCCCCAAGCGTATTCCCATCTCCCCTCTTAAAGCACTCTGCAGCAGGGGGGAGGAGGGGAATGACACCGGAGGGGGCAAGGGGGGCTCAAAGATGGCGTCAGGGTTCCCTTTGACCTCCCCCCCCCCCCCCCATGCCGGCCCCCGATCAGCGAGGCTCCCAGGGCTCTCTGAGGACCTCGTAATGGGCTAGCAGGCCCCGTAATGCAGATCATTACCCAGAATGCAGCAGCAGCCCTCCACTTACAGCGGGAGAGGGGGGTGTTATGTATCTCTGCAGACGGGGGCACCGGGCGGTGAGGCCCCGCCCCCCCGCCGTGACCACGACCTGCGCCGACACCCAGGTGTCTTCAGCGCGCGTTATTGAAACTTAGAGCGATGAAGACGAGGAGGAGGTAAGACGTCGCTGCAGGTGACCCGCCCCGGGAGCCAATCAGAGGCCGGGAAACGACTCGTCCAACGAGGACCCCCTGCTGGGAGGAGGGGCGTTAGGAGACCCCCCGCTGGGGCTAATGGCGTGTGATTATGAGAGCGTCGAGTGCTCCGGAGTCGGGGCGATAAAAAACTCCTGGTTCTTTGTCTGGAGCGGAGAGCAGAGTTCCACCATCAGCGAAATTACTCCGGTGTCTTCTGGAAAGACGCCGGTGGAAGTCTGGTGTCTTGCTGTCGAAGACACAGCGCCTGTGTCCCCCTCGACCAATCAGCGTTGACCTGACCTATTCAGGGATGTGTGTTTTTAGACAAGGTGAGGACAACGTTTCTCTGCGTTGAGCGGCATGTGGCTCAGGAGGTACAGCGGGTTGACCGGTAATCGGAGGGTTGCTGGTTTGATCCCCAGCTCCTCCTAGCAGAGTGTCGAAGTTTCCCTAACTACTCCCGACGAGCTGGCTGTCGCCCTGTGTGGTTGACTCCGCCGTCGTCGGTGTGTGAATGTGTGAATGCATGGTCGCTTTGGATAAAAGCGTAGGAAAATCCCCTAAATGTAAAATGTAAATGTCTAAGTACGATAGGTCACAGACAGTCTCTGAGAAGCGGCGTTGATCTCAGCAGGCCTTCTCACTTCAGCGGAGCGCAGAAGAGTCGTTTGGCCTTCAGTCCCAAAGGAATGCGTCCTCCACTCTGGAACAATGCGGTCAGAGCATGCCTCCTTCCTGCCCTAACCCTGTGCAATACTTTAACCAGTCCCTGCCATTGTATCTAACTAACACCTGATAAAACAGCTAACCAGCCAGGACCGTGTTGTCTGAGTTACTTTTGTGTTACGTTGCGTTACAGCCTTGTATTGTGTCATGTTACACCATGTTGTATTGTAACACTACGGTGGGCTACATCTTGATGAGGCCACTTATGTAATGTTTACCATCTACAATTACAGTCATTGATCAGACACTAGTATCGTTAACACCTTACAGATATGGTTTAGGGGTAGGGGTTAGATGATGCTTGATCTAGGATGACCTACAGGTAGGGGTTAGATGCTTCTTGATCTAGGATGGCCTACAGGAAGGGGATAGATGCTTCTTGATCAGAATGGTCTACAGGTAGACTGCGGAGAATGGGGATTGATCCCAGAACAGGATACATTCTAAATTAATTTCTGATCAGTTGTCTCCTAAAAAGTCGTGGAGGAGTATATCTTCATGAGGAGTAGCGAGGAGGAGGAGAAGGAGGAGGAGGAGGAAGAGGAGGAGGAGGAAGGAGAAGGAGGCGGTAGATGGAGGAGGGAGGAGGAGGAGGAAGGAGTAGGAGGAGGAGGAAGGGGGCTCCTCAGTACGGAGGCTGTAGCGGGGACAGCTCGTGCTAGCCGCTACGCTAGCAGGCGAGCCTGTAATGAAAGCCTCGTCCTCACCGCCGTCATGCCTCCAACCAAACTCCCAGCATGCCTTGCCAGACACTTTAATTACCTCTCCGTCTGATGGTGAACACGACCCCTAAAACATGACAGACAGGTGCGGGCGTGGTGATTAATTAAAATAATAAAGCGTGTGTGTGGGGGGGGGGGGGGGGGGGGTATAAGGGGGAGGGGCGACATTGATTCGCTCGGTGACAATGGGCCAGCCTTGAGGCTCGACACGCAAACCAGGGCCTGGTGTGTACGGGAACCAGTGTGTGAGTGCATGTGTGTATGTGTGTTGGGGAGGGGGGGGGGTGTGGGGTGTGGGTGTGGGTGTGGGTGTGTGCGTGTGCGTGTGTGTCAGTGTGTGTCTGTGTGACATTCTATAGTGCCTGGTCTATATCCTCTAGCACCTGGTCTATATTCTATAATGGTCTCTATAGTACCTGCTCTGTAGTACCTGGACTATATTCTATAGTACTTGGTCTATACTCTATAGTACCTGCTCAATATTGTAGTACCATGACTATATTCGATAGTACCTATATACTACCTGCTCTATATTGTGGTACCTGGACTAAATTCTATGGTACCTGCTCTATATTCTATAGTAGAATACCTGATGCATGAGCTGGTGTTTGGAGATGCCGTTTTGTCGTACTGGTCTCAGTAAACCAGTCTAGATCCATCATCCGGTCTATGGGAGTGAGACTCTCTGTGTTCCCCCTCTCAGTCCCCCCCCCCCTTCCATCTCAGAGATGAAGTTAATAAAAGTTTCCCCCTGGGGTTCATCAGGCCTAATGTCCGTATAGATTACAGCGCGAGACAGATAGAGAAAGGCATTCTGGGTGATCCGCCCTGAGAGAGGGCCGCTTATTGTTCCGTCAATCCCCGCTCCGGGTTGACGTCACGTCACGCCTGTCAGAAGCAGAGGCGCGCGGACGTGGAGAATGAACGAACACTCGTTAGATGTCAATGTCCTTTAGATATTATATTATGGATCAGTTACCGCTGCCTGAATGATTAGGTGCAAGTAGGAATTAATTTGACGATTCGTTTTCATTCTACATGGATTTTATTTATCATTAAGTGATTTTAAAAAGTTTATGAAATTGCTGAATATCCTTTCAATCCACTAGATATCGATTTATCGGAGGAATGCCTTATGCATATTTGAGATAATCCCAAGAACTGAGTCTGGAAATCCGAATGGATTTGGAGTTGTCGTTTTTTTTATATTCGGGATGAAATATTGTTAATTTAATCCAATTCAATAATCTCAATAATAATTAATAATCTCTCATTTAAAACTATTTCATACAGTATTCTCTGATTTAAACCTATTTTAAAGGGTAGCATTTGAGACACAAGTCTTTGATTAAAAACTATGATATGTCAAATTTGATTTAAACTATTTGATACATTAGTCTGTGATTTAAAAGGATGTGATACAATAATCTCTGATTTAAAACTATTCTATGATAGTCTTTGATTTAAAACTATTTGATACAAAAGTCTCTGATTTAAAACTATTTGATACAGAAGGCTCTGATTTAAAACGATTTGATACAGAAGTCTCTTATTTAAAACTAGGCCTATTTGATACAGAAGTCTCTGATTTACAACTATTTGATACAGAAGTCTCTGATTTACATTTGATACAGAAGTCTGTTATCAAAAACTATTTGAAGCGTCTGATTTCAGTTCCAGGCAGGACGGCGGGGGTCGCCGTCCTGCCTGGAACTGAAATCAGACGCTCACCTCCCCGGGCGTCAGTCTCCACCCCGGGCCTCAGAGTGAGTGCCCACCACCGGGCCCGCACTCTGGAGGGAGCGCGTCTGCCGCCTGCAGGCCCCCATCCCCTCCCGGAGACATGGGGGTCCGGGCCGGCCTAGCAAGGACTCCAGCCCGACCGGGGGAATCAAACCCGCGGGACCGCAGACCGCCTCGAGTGGAGCAGGCTGTCCAATAAACCGAATCCTTACTTCACTTCAGACAGGCTTTCAGGGTCCGATTTGGCTGCGGGTCTTTTTTGGACCCGAAAGAAATTACCTTAAGAATAACAGGTCGTTTTAAACCAGCTGGGACATATCTTCAAATTATTCCGTTTGTCATAGCCTATAATAACTATGAATAATTATTAATAAATTATGCTACTCTTGCGCAATTTGATTAAAATAATTCTGAGAATTAAGGATCCTATTTTTACTGTGTGCTATTATACTTTAACGTAGATGTATAATATGCTTGTTTGTGTAGCCTATTTTTATTCTTTATTTTATTTATTATTTTAATGTGAGATAGGAAAGGACACTTAAGTTATCTTATTGTAGTTGACCTTACTAGTTATCTTTTTCTCTATCTTTTGGGTCAAGTTGGCCTAAGTGGCACTAGCACAAAGAAAGTCACATGTGCACGCACACACGCACGAACACACACACACACACACACACACACACACACACACACACACACACACACACACACACACACACACACAATATATTTTGATATATATTTATATATATTAGCATATATTTATGTATATATATATATATATATATATATATATATATATATATATATATTAGGCCAACTTGACCCAAAAGATGGCCTAAGTGGCACATACATACATATATACACATGCGTCACACTCTATTAGCCTGGTAGCTCGATAGCTTCCATCAGTCAGAGGGGTGACCCCTGAAACCAGCTTTATTCATAGAATCTATATAATATATATTTTTTTTATCATTATTATTATATTTATATATATATATATATATATATATATATATATATATATATATACACATGGATATATATATATATATATATATATATATATATATATATATATATATATATATACACATGTGTATATATGTATGTATGTACATATGTATATATTTATTATATATGTATATAAATATAATAATAATGATAAAAAAAAAATATATTATATAGATTCTATGAATAAAGCTGGTTTCAGGGGTCACCCCTCTGACTGATGGAAGCTATCGAGCTACCAGGCTAATAGAGTGTGACGCGCCCCCTAGTGGACACGTCAATAAAGACGACTTCCTGCTTCTGTCTCCAAATGAACACTTTATAATCACTAGTTCATCATCCTGACTCGAATCATTCTTATGATTACGACGGTGACGATGACGTCAAGGAAGATTATCATTGGTGTTATTATGACTAGTGGTGATTGTGTTGTTTTGTAATATGATTCTTATGATTATGATTGGGCCAGGTCATTAAGCTGACTAAACACCCCGCAGACTCCTCATCGGTTACCTCTGAGTGAAGATCCACAGAACAGAACAAATCCAGAGGAAATAAAACATCATTGCAATTATGTTATTCGTCATTGCATTACATTATTAGCAGACACTCATATCAGAGTGCTATAATCTCCTGATTAATAGTGAAGCCACTGTTACATGTGAGCCTCGTCCGGAGTGATGGGGAACACGTATCAGTGGTAACGATTTAAATGAAGTTATTTAATTGTACTCACTTTTATTCAATAATGAATTTTATTCATTATTCCAAAGCAGAGAGTTTATATGTTTAAGAGACGTTTATTAAAGATGCAATAGGCCTACATAGCTGTTATATGTGTTTATTGGATGTGAATTATGTGTCACACTTAGGTTTTATGTGTTTATTTTATGTTTATTAAAGGTTTAATGCATAGATGTAATAAATGTTTGTTCAATATTTATTACATATCCTATCTAATAAAGAGTTGTTATATATTTATTCGAATTCTACAATAGATTTAATAATCAGATGGTATATTTATTTATTACAGGTTTCTTTCAGATGTATAAAAAATAAGCAGATTATTTGATATCTGTTGATGAGATGTTTATTAAATATGCAATATATAGATGTTATATAGGTTTATTAGACGTTTATTAAAGATGAATTCATGATCATTCATTCAAATCATCAATCATTCCAGAAATATGTGTTTATTAGATGTTTATTACATATGTGATACATAGATGTTATAAATGCTTATAGATGGTTATTACAGATGTAATACAAATATCATATGTGAAATATTACTACTACTAAAGTATTGCAGATGTAATAAAGAGATATCATCGGTCACACCCTAACCTAAACATATCTACAGTCTGTATTTCTATGTATCTCCATTCTATATTGTATTCCTTCTATATCCTCTTATCTATACTCTGTCCAGTGGTGTTTAAAGGTCATGAAGCCATTTTAACTGTTGGGTTTGATTGAGTCCCACTCAGGAAGTTCCTTTGATTAAAATGCCTCAATGACTTCATGTAAACCTTTCTATATATTATGGACATTTCGGTTTATTATGACCACTTATTATGGGCTGTTTTGTATTTAATTAGCAGTAATTGCAGACGTTAATTAATTTGCAGTAATTGTATATGTTATATATTTACCGCTGGACTCGTTTCTCCGCAGGGCGGGGATCTGAACCAGTGGGGATCTGAACCAACAACCAGCGGGGACTGAACCAACAACCAGCGGGGAACTGAACCAACAACCAGCGGGGAACTGAACCAACAACCAGCGGGGAATTGAATCAACAACCAGCGAGGAACTGAACCAGCAACCAGCGGGGAACTGAACCAGCAACCAGCGGGGAATTGAACCAACAACCAGCGGGGAACTGAACCAGCAACCAGCGGGGAATTGAACCAACAACCAGCGGGGAACTGAACCAACAACCAGCGGGGAACTGAATCAACAACCAGCGGGGAACTGAACCAACAACCAGTGGGGAACTGAACCAACAACCAGCGGGGAACTGAAGCAACAACCAGCTGGGATCTGAACCAGCAACCAGCGGTGAACTGAACCAACAACCAGCGGGGATCTGAACCAACAACCAGCGGGGATCTGAACCAACAACCAGCGGGGATCTGAACCAACAACCAGCGGTGATCTGAACCAACAACCAGCGGAGATCTGAACCAACAACCAGCGTCTGCTCTCAGATCCAAGAACTCGGTCTCCATTCATCCCAGCTTCTGTTTCCTCTTCCCTTGGATCAATTTAACTCTGCGGACCCTCTCGGCCCGCCAGGAAAAAGCAATTTCCAGAGGCAAGCTGTTTGGCCCCCTCACTGGGGGCCACGCGCTGGGGGCCCCCAGCCAGTGCCCCGGGACGCGGGTAATATTAGCTCCTCTTTGATTGAGGGATCCATTAATTGCAGCCTACTACCAACGACCCGGTGACCCGGTGACCCCTGGACCTCGGGTTACCCACCGTCCCGGTCGGATCGGGTCCGGACCCGGTCTCTCCTACGCATTCCCCCCCCCGGGCAGTCCCGCTGGGAAGGGGAGCCGGGGAGACCGGGTCTAGAGCTGTGCTGCCATCTCGTCCTCCTCTTTTTTTGTTGTGAATTACATTTGTGTTTTGTAACCCGAGACAAACTGAAAACTGAAAACTGAAAAATGAAAAACACGAGCACGAATATTTCGCCCGCAAGAGGAGAATAGACGATATCTCAGCAGCTGAGCGACAACACATTAAGTCCGGCGGTATGCTGGCAGCTGATTGGCTGAGAGCACTTGGCACGGCCCTCACACCTCGGGGGCCAAAACGACACACCGTCGCTCGCGGGCCCCGCAGCACCTCGCTATCCGTCTCCTCGCCACGCCTGTTACCGGTGTCCGGTTACAGCGGGATAATTCCTGACATGATTGCGAGGCTTGTTTGCAATTAAGCAGCCGAGTTGTGCTGATGATGCAAAGCCTGTGCAAGGGGAGAGCTGTCCTCGACACATCCTCCAGCGCCTCTTATCTGTCTCCACCCGCGAGGAAGTGTCCTCCATCAGCAGGGGGTATCAGGGACGACCAGCCACCTCTGAGCACCAGTGCCGGCGTAACTTTAGAACGGATCGTCTCCGTTTTAAACGCCACTCCCGGTCGCTGGGTCGGTCGGTGGGTCGCCCGGGTCGGGGCTGTACGGTAGAGGACCGGGGCGTTGAAAACAGATACCTGATTGTATTAGTGTCTCTCCTGCAAGCTGTTGTCACCTAGCTGACCGATTATGGGCAATTACCTGCTCTGTCGGAATCCTAGCCGAATAGATTGAATTCAGATTGATTTCCGCCCAGGAAAGAGGAGGGAATTTAAAGCCTTTTTTAATTGGGTATTTGGTGTGTGCTGATCTGTACAGCGAGGCCCTCCCCAGGGCTTCTTTATGGGCCAATAATGGCATTGGAGGAGGTGGGAGGAGGCAGAGGGAGAGGGAGGGAGGCAGTCTCGTCTGCCGTCTCTCTCCCAAGGCCATAACCCTGCATTTGCGCTGAGTGCTTTTCTATTATGCATTGATAGTTGAGCATCAATCAATAAGAGGAGAAACAGAAAACCCAGCGAAACCAACTTCTTAAGTGTAAAACGCCTCTTAATACCCGGGGCCTTTCAAACAACTTAACCTGGACGCTTTCTGCCCCCCTCTCTCCCCCTCTCCTCCCTCTCCCCCCCTCCCCGGGCTCTGTGAGGGACCCTCCCCGGCGCCTGGCGACACACGTTTGATTCGGGGGGGGGAAGTCTGGGAGTACGCCCGCCCCTTGCTTAGCATCACCTCGCCGACGCCGCGCCTGAGTCAAATGGAACGACTCGCCGTCCATCAGAACACACAACACACTCGTGGTTTAATCTGAGGGGCCCCTCAGACTGGGGGGGTGCGAGCCCCCGGGTAGAAAACCGAGGACCGAGATGGCCCCGAGAGAAGAGACCAAAGCCTTCACATCGACGTGGAACGATCGCGTCCAAATGGCCATTCAGTGACAGAGGGGCTGTGGTTCTGCGGGGGGGGGGGGGGATAAGGACAGCCGGTCCCAGGCTGATCGCATTATCAATATAGTGATGTCCTCGAATCAAATCCCCTCCGTGATTAAAAGAAGATACCGAACAAGATGGCTGCTGCCCTCCTGAGCGGCTGCAGCGGGGAGCGGGGAGCTGGGAGGAGGCAGCAGCAACAGGCCGGCGCGTCCCGCCCCGCATTACCCCCCCCTGCAGCCGGCTAAACGCCCGGGTTCTGGGAAGCCGGTCCCAGGGAACTCCAGCCTCCCAGATAAGAGCTGGGGGGGGGGGGGGGGGGGGGGGGGGGGCAGGACCCCTGCTGACACAGATAAGACTGAGACAGTCACAGCAATGGCGGGAAGCTAATACACAAGCCCACCTTGGGCCGTCTAAACCTGCCATGGGGCCGGGCTCCCGGGGGCCCCCCTGTCACCACTAATGCACGCCGGACTCCGGGACGGAGCACGCCGCGCAGAAAGCTTATCTGAGCCTCGCCAGGGTTTCTGGGAAGCGGCGAGTTCACCTTTCCTCGGGTGGCGATGACAGCAGATGATATAGTCTCGCGGCATCGATCGCCCTCCCAGCCGTCCCTCCCCCCCGCTTCTGACGGCCACCGGCCCTTCAAGATCCCACTTGAAAGTCGCGTTTGGTTTGTCTGTACTTATCTGTGATAGAGTAGTGGAGTTCTGTAGTAACTTTAGAGTGGGAACAGCGTTTAAACGGCCGTGGAGAGGAGCAACGGACCGGTCTGTCCATCCATCTCTTTAAGGGGGATTCGCTTTGCTCTTGTTTAAGTCACAATAACAATATCTGCTGACCGGGTTCCGATGAAGGCTCACTAAGTGTCCTCTTCCTTGTGTTCAGAACAGGGTTCCTGGACCTGTTCCTGCTGTCATCACACGTCCAGGAAATAGACGACTTCACACAAAATACACTTTCTACTTTTAACACGGCCTGACTCACAGATACGTCTCACTCACGCTTTTATCCAAAGCGACTTACAATAAGTCCATTTGTCAGAAGGAAGAGACGCAACAATATATCGCTGTCTGTACAGGGAGGATGTACATAAAACCAAGTGCCAAGCACTAACAATCGCTAGGTTACCCCATTCCCAGGGGGTAGGGTTGGGGAGGGATGGTGTGGTGTGGGGGAGGAGAGGTGGGATGGGTTGGGGGAGGGGGGGTGTGTAGGGGTGAGGAGATGGCCCTTAACTACTTTGGTTACACAAACTTTGTTTTCGGCCCCAGTGCATCAGAGGGCCTCTCTCCATCTGCCATCTGCTCGTGAAGAATCTGTTTCACTGGCTGAGCCAAGCCCAGCCTTTATTGGTCCTAATGGCACTATCAGCTGAGCCGCCAAACCCAATTACCTTCTAGAATGGGAGGCCACCCGAGCTAATCATGGCTGCCTAACCTGATTTGGTTGTGATGAAGAGACGGGATAAAGAGCAGTTAATGGAGGGAGAATGATCTCACAAATACAAAAAACTCAATTCATTTCTCCGGGAGAGCAATCTGTCCGATTCAGCCGTAATGGAGTGGGGATTCATTAGCAGGCCGGCTTTAGGAGACGCCGGAGCGTCACAGTATCAAATGAAGGACAAAAGAAGAACGCCTGCCACCGCGTTGCTCTTATAATGTCGCCGGTGAGCGGGGCTAGCAGCCTGAGCGCGAGCGTCGAGCACCTCCGTGACACGGATGTGTCACAGAGGTGCTCGGCGCTCATGCTCAGGCCGCTATGCCCCGGATCAATCAGGGGTGGTTGATCATTAGCTGGAGGGTATTGATTCATCGTTGCTACATACAGGCCGTGTCGGTCTCAGCGTTGTGTGAAAGCAGGGTGACAGAAGTCGGCCTCCTCCCACAGAGGGACGGATCACCTGAGGAGACCTGGGTCCATGTTCTAGCAGAGACAACAAGGCATGGTTCATCGTTGGTCCAACATCACATTACCTCCAAGGTCATAAACAAGCCGGCAGCCGACCAGCGCTGCGTCCGACAGCTCGAGGCCCTCCCATCCAACGAGCGTAAGTGAGTTACAACGGTCTTCTTTCTCCTCCAGTATTCAGAGGGCCTCCAGCCCTGCTCCTCTCCACGACTGGAACCTCTGCAGCTCATCCTAGCCCAGTCACGCTCTCCCTCCTCCTCCATCACATTCTCCCTCCTCCTCCTCCTCCATCACCATCACCCTCCTCCTCCTCCATCATCACCATCTCCTCCTCCTCCTCCTCCTCCTCCTCCTCCATCACCATCACCCTCCTCCTCCTCCTCCATCACCATCTCCCTCCTCCTCCTCCTCCTCCTCCATCACCTTCTCCTCTTCCTCCTCCATCACCTTCTCCTCCTCTATCCGGTTCCCCCTCTCCCTCCTCCTCCTTCTCCCTCCCCCCCTTGGACGGGGGAATCCTGACGGATGGCCAGTGTCTCCTCTCTGGGACCGGGGCCATGAGTCACAGCAGACAGGCCCGAGGGGCCGGGGGCCCTGCCCCCCTTCTCCAGTGCGTCGGGACCCTGGGTCGAGGGTCCATCTCTGGCGGGCACAGGAGCCAGAGGGCGCTGCAGTCCGGGCGCAGGCCACCGCTGCCCGCCTCGCAGACGGACATTAGGCCCTACCAGAGTTAAAATCCTATTAGTTTGAGTCGGGAATCGGATTATCGTCGTCGAGAATCACTCGTCTGGCAACGAGGGTCTAATTTACGCCAATCAACGGCAATTATTGAGGGGAAGAGAGCCCCTATTAGGGGGCTCATCCACTTAGTCTAATGAATGGGGGAGATGGAATCTGGGTGGTGGACGGCCAATAGCAGGCCACAGCTGAACGCCAGTGACCAGTGGCTGAAGAAGAGCCACTGTTATTCCTCTGGAGAGACGGACTGGGCCAAGGGGCTGGCAGGCTCTGGTCTCCCCCATCACGGGGGGGAGAGCGGGTGAGGGAGGGGGAGGGGGGAGTGGGGGGCGGTGCAGACAGCCTGGCTACCCTGGAAGCCATAACTCGACGGTTTGGTGAGACGGCGGGGAGAGATGTTGTTTCCTCAGCTGCAGAAGGTCGGAGCTGCTCTCTGTCTGCTTAATGTCCTTCTCTGAGGCCCAGCAGCAGACTGCGTGTCAGTCTGGCGGCCGGGGCTCAGGACAGCGGGGTCATCGGGGCACGGAGCGGCAGAGAGAGAGAGAGAGAGAGAGAGAGAGAGAGAGAGAGAGAGAGAGAGAGAGAGAGAGAGAGGAGAGAGAGAGAGAGAGAGAGAGAGAGAGAGAGAGAGAGAGAGAGAGAGAGAGAGAGAGAGAGAGAGAGAGACGCTTCTGGAGGGTCCTTGGCGTTTGGGGCCGCCGTCAGTGGATTCGGGTAGAAAGCGTGATAGCTCAAAAGCTGAAGTGACACTGCCCTCTGCTGTCAGACGACAGAACTACAATAAATAGTATTTTAGAAGAGGGTTGTATTAACAGCTTGATGCATGAGAGCAGCATTTGCTTCAGGTAAACAACAAGGCCATGTATTGTTCATCTCTGTGTAAATAAGGTGTGTTGAACGTATGTTTTCAACTTCAGTTGGGGTGAGCGTGCTTGCGAGATCAAAGGTCAAAGGTGAATCTGAAATGGAAAGCTGCATTAGAGCCCTAACCCTGATTCATAAGACTTTTTAAATCAAAGCCGTCAACATGCAGTCGGTTCTCGTCCCCATACTATCACAATGCCAACACTGGTAGTGTTGTATAAGTATTTTCTGAGCAGATCTGCTGAATATCATTGAACTGAATATTAACAACAGTGTTTCAGTGTGGATGGAAGGGTTTTTTTGTGGGGCTTTTATGCCTCACTGTGTTGTGTTTCTTCAAGATTTTAGACTGGTGAACCTGACTTTTCCAGGGTTCAGAGAAGTTTCCGTTTCAATCAGTAACCCACTGTGGTGACAAACAACGAAGTGCAACAATCCACAAAGGCAGGGCAATAAACTAGGGCACTTAAACACAAAACGAAAGACAATACACGCTATAATACACTCACTTCACACTCAATGTTAAACCTAGGGGGGGGGGGGGGGGGGGGGGGGGGGGGTCTTTGACTGCATACAAGAACACAAGCGATGCCGTGATCTGGAAATCGCGTTGCAACCAGCAAGCTTCCGATTTCTGCACGACTCGACAGTCAGGGGGAGACAACGGCAACACACAATGGACTTTCGTCAAATGCGTGTCAGTTGTTTCCATTCCGAGGCGTTAATACAGTGTAGGCTACGTATTTATGACTCATTGTTTCCCCGGGCCCCGGGTATAGCAGGCTTTCAGAGGAAGACGACCAAGAAAGGCAGCGAGCCTGTCCTCTCTCGGTTCCCCGGCAGGGTGAGGGATTGCTGGGACCCACACCAGCCTGCCACAGGCTGCGTAGGCTTTATTCCATCACTCTCTCTCTCTCTCTCTCTCAGAACAGCTCATCAGCTAGTGGCCTTCAGGGTGGAAACTTGGAAGAACCGAGTTGAACAAGTGTCCCATTTCAAAACAAGTCACTTAATAAAGTGACTTATATTAATAAAGTGATGCTCCAATCTGCAGTTACGTTTTAACTCAGATTATGGATATCGAGTATTTGTTGGTTTAGTTATTGTTATGCATGTAGTTATTCTACATGCTCTTATTTTCCTTTTTAATAGGCCTATTGTTTAATTCTGTCCTGTTATTCTGCTGCCTTGACGGACTCACTTTCCTTTTAAAATGGATTAATAACCTACCTAATAATACATTAACTTATATTATTATAAGTTAATGTTATCTTGAAAACTCAAATGGTCACAGAGCCAAACAAAAAGCGAACAATTATCTCATGAGCAGCCCTAATGACTATGGCTATGGATTATGGCTCAGAAACCCATGAGAAAGGAAACGGAAATTTCAACTTTTGAGTGGGTTGGGGTGATAGTGCACATAATTACACATCTGAGCCGCCAATACTGTAACTCAATAAAACGGAACTCCTCAAAAGGATGTCAAATATGAGGCAAGGAAGATACTTTAACAGAGTATGTTTCCTGTGAATGGACCTTCCATAACTTTAAAATAAGCAATATATATATAGATATGAAAACTAAATAATAAGAATAACTTAATTAAAAATAATCGGTAAGCCTACGTATGATAACGAAATTATTCAATTAAATGAATTAAAAATAAGCTATAGGCCTACATATGAAAACAAAATAATCAAAATAACTGAATTGTCCATTTCCGAATGCGTACGACAGAACGGCTGTAAGGGCGGTCGCCTGTAGTGGGTGCTGCGTCACCGTAAAGCGCAGCTCAAACCAACGCAGTACTTTAACCCGCATTTCGTTTCGTCGGGGGAAATAGAGAACGACGCGTTGCGGAACAATGTAGGCCTATTGTATAACGGTCAAAACGCAATGCATGTCATATATGAAACATAACCTCGACGCCAGTACCGTGTTTTTTACACTTTATTCTCTCTTTTACCGTCGCACGTATAACGTTTCATTCCTCAGGGCGTGATTTGAGTAGCGCTCGTCGGTCATTGCTAGCGACCAACGCTAGTCCGGCCTAGCTTAGAAAATGACGCGCGGCGAAAAGATTTCATGTGTGCGTTGTAATGCAATGTGTGGAAATAAAAACAAAAATTCCCCTTTTCCATCTCCTTCAAGAGTCCAGACTAAAACACGATGTTTGCATCGAACAGAGGAGCGAGGCGGACTCGTTTCGACCAGATCCTCCAGAGGAACCAAATCGGTCTCCCCGATTTCCCTGGCCCGGCGGGGACCCCCAGCTCCCCCGGCCGCGCGGGGACCTCCAATGCTACCAAACAAGGTGAGGCTAGAGGTTAGCATTAGCTCAGATTTAGACACATGTTGTTGCTAGGTATTACAATCAAATCAAATAAAGTTGCCATGTGGCACCACGATAGGTGCGCACTTTTAATTTGAAATCGATTTGAGTACATGGGTAAAGTGTATTTATATTATATGAATGCATTAATATTCATTAAATCAGGGGTGCACATAACTTTTTCAGTGGGTTACTCAGGTGAGTACCAGGAGATTTGGTTGGTACTCACCTCATAAGTAGCGTGGTCTTAAAGTCTTAAAAGTGCAGTCGTCCTCAGTGTCGCCCCCACTGTCCACTGCTTCAGCTTCCTGCATGGTAGATGATGAAGATGCTGCAGATGCACCTCCCTGTCCTTGGTTGAGCCTCCGATTAGCTGTCTCCATCCACAGGTCAACAGCCTGATTTGGGTCAAATGTCTCTATGGTGTGCTTTGACAGGTGAATGTGCATCAGGGCTGAGAGACGAGCATGTGACAGACGAGATCTGTACTTGGTTTTTATTATGTTGAGATGTGAGAATCCCCTCTTAAAGGCAGTGTAAGAGACAGCTTAACCACCTTGAGGATGTTGGAGTAAGCATCTGGGTTACTTGTATTTACTATTTGGACTAAGTCATACACAGAAGAGGCTCCCAGGCGTTTTCCTGCCTGCTTTAAAGGGAAACTTCATCCATTTCCATTAAGCTTTGTATCGTTAGAAACCCACGCATATTTTTGAATGGTCGTGCATCATTCCCTTATTTTATGGAGAGACTGGAGAGATCCGTATTGATCTCCAACACTTCCTGTTTAAGATGACGCAATATGACGATTTTTGCGTAGAAGTAAATAGGAAGTGTTAAGGTGCGGCCACACCAACCGCGTTGCTCGCGTTGGACACCGCGAGTACCGCGCCTAACCTGAAGCTTGACCGGTGTGTGGTGGTTCAACGCTCCACCGCGCCACCGCAGCTAGATGAGTCCATGTCCATGCAAGTGAACGGAGCGTTCCCTCTTTGTCATAACTATCAAACCAAACATCCTTCACATTCACTGAGCAAAAATTATGAAATTAAAATGCACATTTCTCCCTAAAAATGTTTCCATAAACGCATTTAATGGCGTAACTATGTAACTATTTCCACCCAGAATAAAGAAAGATGTCGGCCGTGGCTGCGCTGGAGTCCGAGGTAGGAAACCCAAACGCCGCGTTTGGGTGCATGATAGAGCTTAGATCGGGTTAGATTAAATAATCTCGGATATAAATAACACTAATCGGGTTAAATAACTTCACATGGTGTGTCTGGTGTGTTTCCAGCATTCATAGTGTTGATCAGCAGAGAAATAGTCCGCCAAGACGTTGAGGTTGCTGAGCAACCAGAGACTCTGTCCATGCAAGTGAACGGAGCGTTCCCTCTTCGTCATAACTATCAAACCAAACATCCTTCACATTCACTGAGCGAACATTCTGAAAGTAAAATGCACATTTCTCGCTAGAAATGTTTCCATAAACGCATGTAATGGCGTAACTATGTCACTATTTCCACCCAGAATAAAGAAAGATGTCGGCCGTATGCTTCTGTGCAAGCTCACTACTCTCTGCCAGTGATGTCGGGTCAAGCTCCACGCTGATTGGCTACCGTGGCTTAGCGTCACGCGTTGAAGCGGTGAAAGTTCAATTTTCTGAACTCCGGGCGTTGGTGCGGTGGGCGCGGTACTGCGTTTACGTGCGTAATTACGTGCAACTTCCGCGCCTAAAGCCCCCAACGCAACGCTTCACCGCTTCACCGCGTGTACCGCGCCTAGACCAATGGTTCCCTATGCAAAAATGCCGATTTTCAACGCCCCTACCGCGAGCAACGCAGTTGGTGTGGCCGTACCTTAAGAGGGGAGGATTCTCGTAAGACTACAAGCACTAGTCCCACCTCTCTATAGGGGGTGGGACCCACTGACGCTACAGACCTATTAGAGCAATGCCAGTGGGTGGGACTTCACCAGCAGAAACTAACATCCACAGCATCTGAAGCTAAGCTAACAGAGGCTGTTGATAAAAATGAAGTACAATGGCGGAAGGTACCGGATCTTCACTAGAAATGTTGTGTGAAATGATTTTCAAGCAGTCTTGCGGTATCAGCTTGGTAGATGGAACAGCGAGGTGTCCGATAGGAGGAGATCTAGATCAGCGGGAGTGGCCAGCGAAGCTGTGCATCGTGGTGCATGGTGGGAGTTGTTGTCTTCAATCCACAAGCGCCAAAAAGTCACTTTCTGCCTTTTCTCGGTCAAGACGGCACCAAATTAGAATTTTATTTTATTATTCGACTACAGGACCCGATTTCAATACATATCAGGGGTTGACACTAAGGTTTCAAAAGCACTTGCCCATCGGGCAAGTACAGGTCAGGTTCAACTTGCCCGAATGTAATGTTCACTTGCCCAAATTATAATCAGAATCGTGAACGGGCCTCTTTTTGAAAGGCACCCGGCCTGGTTTTGGGGGGGCTCAGAAAAATCATCCTAGCTCAGACTGAAGCTGAATGTTAGCTTCCACACATGTGTTTAAAAAATAACAAACTTCTCTTTCTTTACTTATTTATCGAGCGATCACATCGTGCCATGAAGTGATTTCAGTCCACAGTTGCAACCTATTAAAGCTATCGCCAAGTTATATGTAGACCTGCATGATTTGATGCAAATGTACATAACTAAATGTCAGAGGTAGTAGCAAAGATGTCTTTTTTAACTTTCAAGTTTCTTGTAGCTCTAACTGAATAATCACAATCGCGTTTCTAGCAGGGTTGTCAGTCACGATACTGGATTTTCTAACTTCAACACTATTCCTGGAAAAAGATCGATATTCTATACCATTTTCGATATCAGGGGAAACGTTTTTTTCAGGAAAGAACATACCCAAAGTAAAGAGATTATATCTCCACAACTGCAAGGGCGATAATGTCATCTTTGGGCCAAAAGAAAGATTGTTGTGCAAGTGAAATATTCAATGGGGATAATACTTGGTTAAAGTGAATAAAGCCACGGAACACAGCATAAGTGGAAGATAACATTTCCACCTGAAATAATTATCAGTATCAGTTGGTCGATATTAGTTGGGAGCGCTGTCTTACTATGAGACACAAATAAGGTAGATGTCTTACAATTTTGACACTTGACACCTCTATTTAAAGTTCAGGGCAATCGAATGCACCAAGCCAAACACTCGCAAATAAATATAGGCTATGGCCACTAGATTGCGCTGAAGAATATGTTTTCTGATTGAAGGCAATTTACCTATTTCCTAAGAAACCTTCTCTTATTCATTGATTGAAAACACCATGTTAAGTTGCAAAATTTGGCCCAGATACTGGATAATCTGTTTATGGTGGTTTTATTCGATCAGAATCAACTTTGTGGACCAAAATCACAAAGGTAATACTTCATTTTTGGTTGTTAAAAGAAAAGGGGACGTTTCTTCTTAAGTTGTTATTTGCGAGTTTTAGTCACAGAATGATATGGTTTGGACTGTTGGAATAAGTGGAGGCTCAGCTTTCATGTAATATATACAGTAGTTTGTGAGGGTCCAATTTCGTGAAAAAGATCGCTATTGCTGTGCGCATGTGCACAGTTATGAAACACAAAACCGTGTTCTTGACTTTCCTTGATAATTTGCCTCAATCCAAAGTACTTCCAAACTGCACTCCTCCATCACTACTCCATTTAACTTCTACCTAAACCGTTCGCGGAGGTGCTGCACTTGAGATGCTAGCTGTGTTGGCTAACCTTTAGCGAATCACTGCCAGAGACCGCACTGCGAGTGAGTGACAGAAGGCGGGGCTATATTCGCACTGAAGCGATGCGTGTCTGTTAACTCGCTTTCCGAGAGAAGAGAAGACAGCGCGCTGATCAATTGCAAATACTTCTATTTTGTGTGGTTTTGCGGAACAAAAGGTTGTTCTGCAGTTTCTAAAAACATTTGAATAAATAGCTTTTATATTAACATCCACCCAAAATCCACTTGCCCGTTCGGGCAACCAGAAAAAATCTCAACTTGCCCAAACATTTTTTTTACTTGCCCCGGGCAAGCGGGCAACCGTTAGTGTCAACCCCTGCATATTCATGCCTCCACCGATGAAATGCTCCTTTAAGTGCATCCATTCTGTCACAGTGGTTTCTTTGTCAAGTTGCAAGTTGGCCTCATATTTTTTGAGAATGCTGCAAACTGTAGTGTTTCCAAAACTGTGGAGGTCTTGCATTTCCTGAGGCCATGTTGAAGGATCAAATCCTAAGAAATGATCACATGACTTGAGGGAGTCATATCTGATTTCAAACTCTTCAATTAACCCCCTGAGTAAGTTTGTCTTGATTCTGTCATCAGCATTAGAAACTGTGTGCCCTGCTGTGGCCTTCACCATCAAGCAGAAGTGTGAACTGTCCAATGGCCACCATGAGTTCATCCTTACATTCTCCAATGGTCAGCTTTTCCTTCTGAAACCTAATGGATGTGGTCTTCAAAATGTTGCCAATGTCAAGCATGTTTGATAGAAAGCACTGAAAACGCTCTGTGCAGATATGCTGCAAGTCACTGTTATCACTCGAAGCCAGTTGCATTTTAATGGCTGGCAATAGTCTTGATACTTTTAACAGAATTTCATGCCTCCATGCAGACCACCTGATATTATGAAACTTACCCAGTTTCACAAAGGAAATCTCACACAGTTTCTTCAGTGCAGCAGTTTTTTTTGCTCCACCTTTTTGTAAATAAAACTGCAGCAGCCTGACCACAGCGCGATTGAATGTCTCGCAGTAAGGAACGTTGCAATCAGCTGATTTTGCGCAATTCTCCAGTGTATGTGCTGTACGCAGAACGTGCACAAGGGAGTCTCCAACTGCTGCAAGTCGCCGGAGTTTAGGCACAACGCCGTTGTACACACCGACGTTGACAGCAGCCTTTGTCTGAGCACACAGCGACCAACTTTGTTGTCCAGTCATCCAAGCCTGTGTCCTGGAAAAGTCTCACAAGTCCGTCTGTTATGGCCTGCGCGGTTCGGTCAGCACCCAGTTCAATCAGTCCAACAAAGTCTGAGGAAATGTCTCCGTTGCTGGACACACACACAATGTAAACTATTTCCTGCTCGGTTTTTGTGATATCCTCAGATCCATCAAACATCAGCCCCCAAAATTCAGCAGACTGCAACTTTGCTTGTAAATCCGCGCTGATGGTGTGCGCGATGCTCTGCATGATCCGTGTGCCCCCTCACGTGAATGATATGCACCTCCGACATTTACTCCTAGCCGCTTCAGTAAAGGAATATCCTCAGAATAGGAAGACATGGGACGTGTGTGTTTAGCTTTATGGAAGGCCAGGAGAAAAATATTAAACGGAGCTTGCCGCTGTTCCTCATTCAGCTTGTCTCGCCATCTGGTAAGTGGGCGACTGGCTATTTCCTCTCTGCTAGCTTGTTTATTAACAATGGCTTGCGCCATATTCGTGTGCTCCTTGCTCTTTTCATGTCTCTCAAATAAAGGATGGTTGAAATTCTTTGAGCCTTTATAAAACGCACCTGTTTTGTCTGGTAGATGTGGATGTTCGCGGCAAAACTTGTATCACATTTCAGTGCGCTCATCGTTAGCTTCAAGCCAGTGCACATCTTGGAGCCACTTTTCCGAAAAAAGTATTTTTTCGGCTCTGGCTCCAGTTGGCCTTTCTTTGTAGGTGGCGAAACGCCAAAGAAACTGCTTACTGTTGTCTGTTGCTTTTTGGACATCTCTAATAGTAGTTGACTAGCGACACGTGTGTAAGGTTATAGGAGAAATCGGTCAAGTACGCAAAGGCGCGCAGTAACACAAGTGGCATTACGCAATCCTGATTTTTGTCGCGCATGCGTACCTGCGTACCAGTTATGTGCACTCCTGCGTATAATATTCATGTTCATACTACATAATAATGATGTATTTCTAATCGCCCGTAGGCTACACCAAGAGGCCTCGACTCCCCATCAAGGAGGTGATCGCCAAGTACAAGAGCGGGGACATCCACCCCATCAGCACCCTGTACGAGCTGGCTGAAGCGCTGCAGAGACCTCTGGAGGTGAAGGAGACCAGCACCCCAGGTACTGAACCCCTGACCACGGACTGAACCCCAACCTGGTACTGAACCCTCGCCCAGGTTAAGAGAAGGTACTGAACCCTCAACCGTTTGAAGAGCAGGTACTGAACCCCTGACCACGGACTGTACCCCAACCTGGTACTGAACCCTCGCCCAGGTTAAGAGAAGATACCGAACCCTCAACCGTTTTAAGAGCAGGTACTAAACCCCAACCGGGGAGACCGCTACCGGTAGCTCCCTCCCTCACGCTCCCTCCCCCACTCTCTCTCCCCCAAGTTGCAAATCTCCCAGCTTTCTTGCGGCATTTCACTGAGGCACGCCCCCTTTTGGTCTGTCCCGCACGCTATTCTGAAAGTAGAGAGAGTTCAGTGAGGCCCAACGTACGACTCAACAACAAAAATGGCTGCGCCCATAAAGAGATTCATTTTCTTCGTATTTGCGCTACGTTGGTCATTTTAATGTCGATTTTAAATGCTCTTACACACTTGATTACATTGCTACTTTATGCCGGTCTCCAATTTATGCATAGCACGGTCTTGCTGTGCGTGCAACACAATGTAAAGTTGTGTTGATTGTTTTCGAGCTGGTTTGCTATAGAGGCTAATGTAGCTAACAATAAACAACGTCTAGCCGATGAGAAACGGAAAAGCTACTACGAACAAAAGGGGACGTGCCACCACAAATGCCACAAGAAAGCTGGGAGACTTACGACTTGCACGTACCGGCGTACCATCCAAATGGATCACACCATCAGTCTCCTTGGTGTCCTGTACTCTGAGCCCCCCCAGTTTTGACACGGTCAGTGTTGTCTCCGTCTCCGTCTCCAGGCAACACCCCGGGCTTCTACTTTGCGTTCTGCGTGCTGGTGGACGGGGTGACCTACCAGACGGGCATGGGCATCACCAAGAAGGAGGCGCGGAGGATGGCGGCCGAGCTGGCCCTCAAGGACCTGCTGCCCCTGCTGGAGGCAGACCTCGGTGCCGCCACCGGGCCCCCCCCCAAGGGTGACCTTGGCCTTTGGTTACGCATTCACATGTCACCGACACGAAACGCCATTGAGGATCTCTTGCAAACTCACTCGATCACTCGCACACACACACACACACACACACACACACACACACACACACACACACACACACACACACACACACACACACACACACACACACACACACACACCAGTGGCGGCTGGTGGTTTTTAAAGTGAGGGAGGAAGGACTGCGCGCTTGGTTGCCATTGGCCTGCTTGCACTGTTGGTGTATGGTGGCATAAGAATGTGAGACTCAAGTTGTTTCAGGGTGTTTTGGTGAACTACAAAATAGCAGGGAGGGAGTTATGTGAACAAAATGTATACAAAGCCACCAGTGGCATCACTGTAATTTGAGAAGGAAAGGATGCAAAGCATATTAGTCAAATCAGGCCTACTATTGATTTGTAAAAGTAAATAAAAAAATCTGGGCCTATTATTGGGCCTATTTTTGCCCTCACTGACTGAAGTTATGTTATGTTTATGTTTATTTTCAGTTACAATTGCTTGTAATGCTACCAGTAAGTCATGCGTACCTAGCAAACCATGTAGCACTCACAACACTGACGTTGCCATTACTTCTGATGACCTTGATTTTGGGAAGTGGTCTACCTCTTTCTGAATGAATGGAATGGTTTTTGTAATAAGACGTTAACAATGTCCTCCGTTTCCAATGTTTCCATTGTGCATTTAGGATCTCGCTATCGCAGATTTCACTTGCTCTGCGTCTCTCAGACTGAGCACCGCGGCAATGCAGACCGGGTTTGTTATCGACAGCGTTGCCAGATTGGGCAGATTTCCCGCCCAATGATAATTTTTCCAGCCTAACATGGTTAAAAGTAGCCCAATTGGGTGGGAAATCGGACCAATCTGGCAACACTGCTCAACATCCAGGGATCCTGCTTATTGGTTCATAGCGCAGACGGATAGATTTTTGCCCGAATCAGACCACTTAAGGTCCCACCCACTCAGAGGAGGATTTTCCTCCTCTCTCCCATTGAAACCCATGTTATCCACCGGCCGCCAGTACTTTCGGGAAAATGAATGGGAGTCAACGGCGGCGGAGGGAGGACGTTCCTCCCTGAAGTAATTGTCAATAGGCGATAGGGGGTGCTAATGTCCCTTTACCCAGGGAAACGAACATTATATATTCAAAGGCAATAAAGTAGTCATATTTAAGGGCATTAATTAGTCGGGGCAATCTCAATTTTTTATTCTCAACAATGTTAGGGAGGATCTTCCTCCCTCTCCTCAATGGAGAAGCCTCCACTGACACACACACACTTCTCTCCATATCAGGTGGGTGGACCCGCCCCCTTGGGATGTCACAAATGGGTTAATTTAGCAGTTTCTTTGAATGACTAGTCAACCTCCCACCGGGAGGACCTTTACATAATTGGACCCTGTGATTGGCTGTCTGATGTGACCTTGTTTCCTGTTGTGGTGTGAAGCCCCTCCTCTTCCGCCATTCCCGGAGCAGCTGGTGTGCAGTGAGGTCCCGACCCGCGGAGCCCAGAACGCCAGAGCTCTCCCAGGTACCAGACCCTGGCTCAGGCCTCTCCCCCACCCTCCCTCCCCCACGCTGCCTCCCCCACTCTCTCCCCCACTCTCCCCCCCACTCTCCCTCCCACTTTCCCTCCCACAGTCTCCCTCCCCCACTCTCTGGTCTGCTGTGTCCTGTTACCTCCAGGCTACAGCTCTCAGAGCGAGAGGATGTCCCAGGCGGTGAACGCGCTGCTCAGCGGCTTGCTGCGGGACCAGCCAGAGTTCTGGCCCTGCGGCTCCACCGTCGCAGCCTTCCTGCTCCACAGCCGTGAGTCCAAGCGCCGAGCCCGCCATCTGGGGATGATGAATGAATCCTAGTTCTGATTGGTTTGAATCCGTCGGGTCATGGATCCGGTCGGTGATCACAGCCATCGATGCTGAAGGCTGCAGCTTTAAAAATGACATGTTTAAGCCTCAGGTAAACTGAGACGGGCGGAGGACGTTATCTAGTACTGCAAATGATCCGTCATGAACAAGCGTTGTCACTTTCTCTGGTTCCACTGGTTCTGTTGGCAGGAAGTGAGTCATCAAGTAACGATTGAAACAGGGTAGCCGCGGGGTCTTAAAAGTCAAAAAAATGTCTTAAATTTCATGTTCCTAAATTAAGGCCTTAAAAAGTCTTAAATTGCGTTACCCAAGTCTTAATTTTTTAAAGATGGTCTTAAATTTCCTACTAGGATATGTTTTCGTAGTCAACCGGACTGTAACACAAGGGGAAAATAGGGGGCGTTTTGCATATTGGGGTTTTGCGTAACGTCAGAGACCGTCTCATTTATTGGAGTATGCGCGAACAATACTTTGGGTTTTCGCGCCGGCAATCTCAACAAACATAATCAGTCGAGAGGAGACGCCACATCATGGGGAAGCAGGGCTCTCAAGTCTCACGCATTCGGCGTGAGACACGCAATTCGACCCATGCACACGCTCACACGCCACACTTATTTCTCACGCAGAGAAATTACCAGGATAGCGCCCACCAACTTGCGCCACTATTTAACAGTGGAACAGGTAGGAATCAAATGGGTTCCACTTACGAAGGGTGACCAGACGTCCTCTTTTGCCCAGACATGCCCTCTTTTTGAGACACTTATAAAAATAAATGTGCCTGGGCGGAATTTCAAAATCGTCCGGGATTTTATTAAAGCCTCATACATGTTCACATTGAATTTGCGTTGCGTTCCTCTGGGTCGGTCACAAACTACTTAAAGGGACACTATGTAATATTTTGAGTAATTTATTACCTCAAATCAACATATTCATTCATAAATAAGTCCTCATTGGTGTAAAATTATCTCTGCCAAAAATCTCACTTATCCTCCTGAGCGAAGAATAATTAATATTAATATCAATATGGTTACATAGGACGGGTAAGCTTCATGGAGGCTTCCATTTTCTTCCGGTCTATGAGCTGCCGAGAGGGTCAAAAAGCACTATGTCGTACAGGAATTGCAAACGCGTTTTCACTCTGAGCCAGCGTGACGGTCGGTGGAACAGAGCTTAGTTTAGCGAGACGAGTTTTACCGGCAAATTTGAACATGCACCGCATTTTTTTGAAAGACCATAGTTATGCCACGCCACAGAAGAAGGAATCATCGTCGCCAAAAAAACGACGATGTGCAAGCAAAGCATGTATAACATGGTTTTTCATGGCAACGAGATGCGGGGCGCTATGTTTGAGCGACTCGTCATTGAAAGGCTACTTTATTACATATTTAATTTACTTTTTCACATTTTTGTCGAGTTTAAATCGTGACAATATTCTTATGACTTATGGATACTGTCCAATGCGTTGGAGGAATTCAAAAGCCATTCTTCATCAAGTTATGGAGGTTTATGGTCACCACGTATCCAAATCCACCGAGACGCACTTAGGCTAGAGCGGACCTTCTGGAGCTTCAACTCGCTTGCGAGACAGTTGATTTATCACCCGAACAACTGGATTTCATACCAACAACTCTGATAAAGAAGACAATACGGAGGAAAAGAAGATCGAGAGGAGGAATTAGGAACAGGATAGGAGACGAGGAAGTAAACTCGTTGCCAGGGCGACTAACTGGCGGCGCGCACAGTCGCAGCGGCCCCTCTTGAGATCTGTGAGATTGAGATTGAATGTTTGAGTGTGAGACGTCCTACGACGAACGTAGTTTATGACAGGGAAACAATATTAAACATTAGGACATTGAGAGTGAGTAACATCACTGGCATTCGCTGGTATCTGGACATACTACGCAAACACAGGATACTAACGGACACTGTGACACCGTGCCCGCAACTGCCCGGAGGAGGAAGCAACAGAGACGGGGTGGACGTAAACAAACTGAACAGCTTCTTTCAGCTCCTACCCTCCAAGAAACGCTATCGCAGCTTAAGATGCTCCACAACCAGGCTGCGGAACAGCTTCCTACCTCAAGCTGTCAGGATGCTCAATGCACCAGCGTCCCAGATCTTCTCACTGGACTTTATTTATTATTTATTTATTCATTCATCATTGGGACGTTTGTTCGTTTGTTTGTTTGAAATGTATGTTGATCTTGATCCGTGAGAAACGCCTTCTCGTTTTGTTGTTCAATCAACAAAATGACAATAAATTTGATTTGATTTGATTTTGATTTGATTCCGTTAGTTACAATGTTAATTGTTGGTATTTAGAATACTGTTACATTGTTGAAATCAACGGGTTACAATGCGTTGATTAGGATGCGTGCTCAGCCGCACGCATTATAGGAATTATTGTTTTGATTATCGGTAACTCCAAGACTACCAAAGGCTATGTCAACTTTTATGTTATGACATTTTATGTAATCTGACATTAAATGACCTACTGTTATTTATCATCTGTATAGTTATTTGTCATGTTGGAAAGTCCACAACTGCTGGAGTCAAGTTCGTTGTCTGTAAGAATGCTTGGTCAATAAACCTGATCTGATTTGTCCATCTAATTTGTCCAGTTGTCCACGAACCTCATCATCACTCGAATGACTCGATGAGGTAGCCTAGTAGGTGTCATGTCACAGCTTCTTGGCACATACTGCCCACCGTAGTTTTTGGACAAGCGAGCACTATTAGTTTGAATGCAATATACAATTGTACCACTAGATGGGAGTAATTTTTACACAGTGTCCCTTTAAGCTACGCCCTCCCCACCTCAGTTCTGTTCGCTTTGCATTGCTGGAAGTGAGTAGGGGGAGTGGTTAAGTAGAGCCTTCAGATTGGACGGTTTGACTTTAGAGTTACCGTCATGTTTTGTATATTTTTTTTTGTTGCCATTATTGTTTTATAGGGACAAACATTAACAAATTTCTCCTACAGGGGATTGATAAAGTTCTATCTATTGAACAGAAAGAAACACTTGGTCATACTTTACACACTTTACCACAGCATTGGCCTACTGAATGCCACAGATATATTTTAAGCATTGGACTGAATGCCACATAAATATAGAATTATGTTTTTGCACGTTTGCAACGTTTAAAAGTTCAGGGAAAAGTATAGCCTCTACTGGTGTTGCTTAGGCCAATATCCTTTTGAGGCAGTGTTGTTTCCAAATATTAGTGTTAAGGGCCAATAATGCTTACTATCATACATTAGTCACCATGTCTGTGGACGGGTTAGGGTTAGGGTTCGGGCTGGCTCCATACATTACGAAGGAGTTAGTAAAAGAGGTCAACGAGGCAAGTGGTGGATTCATTGAAATGGTTGAGGAAATTTGAATGCTGAGAAACTACAGCAATTTGAAAAGAGTTTGTTTGTTTATATTTTATATTGTGTGTTGAAAGTTTGATATTTAAACCAAAAATACAGCTACACTTTCACACCATCACTTTGTGTATTGTTTTTTTAATCTTTTATCATTTCTGGGTACATGGTCTTAAGAGACATCAGGCCTCTAGACTTTGAGTTAGGCCCTCAGTTTGGCTCTTTGATTGGTGAGTGCACACTTATCCTTTGGCACATTCATTAATGTATTGACATGAATGTTTCATATGTTCCAAAAAAACATGAATAACATATGCACAACCGCGTTTTACGACTGCTTAATGGGTGCGATGTAGGTCTTAATTTTCATTGATGTGGTCTTAAAAAAGTCAAAAAAAAAGTCTTAAATTTGGGTTGATCAAACCTGGGGAAACCCTGTGAAAACTAGTTTTTCAGCACCTTAATCTACTCTGCACTGGCACCAGTGTTTCCACTAGAAAAAATTGGTGCCAGTCATGTGACCTGGAAGGTTTCATTTTAACCTTTTTTTTTGCTGTGAAGCGTGCCGCTGTTGACTCTTCCTTGCCCAAGGCGGCTTCGCTGAGCAGTCTTTATTAGAGCTTAGATCGGGCCCAGAAAATCAAGACCGCACCGGCTCGAGCCGTGTACGTTCTGTCCGAGCCCGGCCCGGCACGACACATTAACTGTAATTATGAGCCCGAGCCCCGACGCAGAGTCCCCGACGCAGAGCCACGACGGACAAAAAAAAGCTCAAACAAAGTGTTTTGGCTATTATTTTTACTTAACCCATTCAGACCGGATCACGCATGTGTGCGTGTTTACCTTTAAGACCGGATCACGCATCAATGCGTATTTACTAGAGCTGTCAAGCGATTAAAATATTTAATCGTGATTAATCGCATTAATGTCATAGTTAACTCACGATTAATCGCAAATTCTTTTTCTATGCTAAATATCCCTTGATTTTTTTGTCCCATAATTCTTCTCATTTTAATTCTCTTATCAACATGGTGAAGTGCATCGGCTTGCCTTGTGCAAATGATTTTTTATTGATAACAACATTGGCATATACTGATCAAAACAGGACGATACAAAAAAAGAGCCTATAGTGCAATTAAACGACTGCTTTGAACAAATGTCATTTGAACATAGCAGTCAGGCTACTGCTTCTTTGTTTTGAGCCAAAGAAAAAAAAAAAAAAACTTTTTTTTTTCTTTTTTTTAATAAAACAATTGCGTTAATCGCGCGATACATTTTTTAACACCGTTAAAATTGGTTTGCGTTAACGCCGTTAATAACGCGTTTAACTGACAGCTCTAGTATTTACCATTAATGCCGGCAAACGCGTCTGTGTCAAGGAATGTGGGAGGAGTAGCGAAAATACAGTTTTGCGGTTTTCGCGATTTTGCGAAAAATATTCATAGACGCAAATGGGCGTGGCCTAGGCCAAAAGATGCAGCAGACTCCAGTGCATATGTGGGTACAAGTTTTTGACTGTGGGAGGTTCGGTGTGGGAGTTATAGCCCCAAACGCGTATTCCTTGGTATAGCGCCACCTAGTGACCGACGTGTCTGGATTTGGTTATCTGAGTAGCGGTGCCGTACCTGGATCTAGTCATGCAATTGGCGTGTCTGCAACATTTACGGTTTGGGCTGTGGTACCACTTTCAGCGCGGGAAGAATAATAATCCTTACAAAAACAATAGGGATCCAACCTGTTGGCTTGGACCCCTAACTAGAACTGCAAGCAGTTATGCAGGGGTCCAAGAAGTGTGCATTTCGCCGGCACAACGCGACAAGAAATGTGCATTTCGCCGGCACAACGCGAAGCATGTGTTCAAAACGCTACCCTGAACCTGTGGATACAAAGGATTTGACTGTGGTAGGAGTAGCGAGAAGTCAGTGTAGCGTTTTCGCGGCGAAATTTTGTAGAAGATATAAAATTTCCTCGTTTATTGCGCCCCCTAATGGCTAAATGTTCAGATTTTTTTATCGAACGACATTAAGGTTAGCACCAACATGTGTGTACAATTTGGACTCGATCCGATGTCTGATTTTTATTTTTTTTGGATTTTGGATTTTCCACGTCTAATTGTGCTCATAAACCAATATTCCAAACTCTACCGTTTCGTCGTCGAAGGTTGGATCAAAAAACTGTCCGACGATTTCTTTGCGTGTGCGTCTGAAGATGTCGTGTGCAAAGTTTGGTGTCGATTGGTCAAGAAATGTGGGAGGAGTAGCGAAAAAACAGTTTAGCGATTTTACAAAAAAAAAAATATGGACGCAAATGGGCGTGGCCTATGCCAAAAGATGCAGCAGACTCCAGTGAATATGTGGGTACAAGTTTTGACTGTGGGAGGTTCGGTGTGGGAGCTATAGCCCCAAACGTGTTTCTCCTTGGTATAGCGCCACCTAGTGGCCGGCATGTCTGGATTTGGTTATCTGAGTAGCGGTACCGGACCTGGTTCTAGTCATGTAATTGGCGTGTGTGCACCATTTACGGTTTGGGCTGTGGACCCACTTTTAGGGCGGGAAGTATAAAAATCCTTACAAAAACAATAGGGATCCAACCTGTTGGCTTGGACCCCTAATAATCCTTACAAAAACAATAGGGATCCAACCTGTTGGCTTGGACCCCTAAATATGAGTTCCCCTAGCCTGCCTATGGTCCCCCAGTGGCTAAAACGTGCGTTTGGTGTAAAACGAGCACTAGCTGTTCTGCTCGCCTTTGAAAAAACGGAGGCTCAAGTGCGCTGATTTGGAATGTGTGTTTAGGACGTCATCAAGCATGATGACGTCCTAAACGTCATCATGCTCCTCCCCTTACTCTGCCTGGCCCGCCCAGAGACGTTGGCCCGCCAATGAGACTCGACCGTGCGAGCGCCACGTGTGTGTGTGAATACACACACTGTAACGCAAGTGTTTCTTGTCGGTTCTTTGACGTGTCTTGTATTTCCACAACGAGACTGTTGTGGGGGTTATCTGAGCCATGGTTGAGAAGGAATTGGGGGAAAGGAACTTTGGCTTTGACTCGCTGAAGTACATGAACTGCGACATGCCGCCGGTTGCCGCGAGGCACCATCGCCCGGCAGCGGGCAGCCGGCAGCAGGCAGCGCGCGGTTCAGTCGACTTCAGGTTGATGTGAAAGTGGAAGAACCAGAGGCGTCGCAGAACCCGACAAAGTCGTTTGTGATTCATAATATCGTCTGGAGGCGCACACAGCTTTTTGCCGTGATAATATGTATTATATGATATAGATATCTATGTATTATATGATATTATTGAGATATAGAGCTACGCAAGTGTTGTACACTTCATTGTTACTTGGATAACCGTTCTGCTTTTGGTGTTATGGCGCATAACACGTCGGACTCTCGTCTGGTATTTCTACAACGAGACTCGTATTGGGGGTTATCTCAGCCAAGGTTGAGAATGAATTGGGGGGAAGGAACTTTGGCTTTGACTCCCTCAAGAACATGAACCACGACATGGAGGAGAAAGGGATTGTTGGCGGCGAATGTCTCCCGCTTGAGCCCTGCTGAGGGACCACCACCGGAGGCGGAGGTGCCTAAGCGCTGCCCGGAAACGATCCCTTTCTCCTCCTTGTCGCGGTTCAGTCTACTTCACATTGATGTGGACGTTGAAGAACCAGGAACGTCGGAGAACCCAATGCGGTCGTTTGAGATTCATAATATCGGCTCACACAGCTTTTTTTGATAATATATATTATATGATATAGATATCTATGTAGGCTATATGATAATATTTAGATATAGAGCTCCAGGACTCCCGTGTGTTCTAGAATATTTACAGAACACGGCTAAAGGCTGTGTGCGCCTCGCCATTGCGATACATCCACTGTAAACAGAGCGCATGGTACCGTGGTTGCAAGCTGCTCAGGGCCACACCCCCACCCTCCTCCTTGACCCGCCTCGCTCCTCCTCATTTGCATTATAGCTACAGACACCAAAACAGCGGATTTCGGGGAAGCTCAATGTGCGACTGGCTCGGAGTAGCTGTAACTCTGCACCACGGCTGAATTTCGGGAACGTCTTTGAATACTGTGTTAGTTGCCCACTAATACCTATATTAAAGAATACATAAAATAGCATGTCATGGGACCTTTAAAAAGTGAAAACTGCAATGGTATAACCACCAAAACTGAAATGGTAAAAATACTATAAATAATTATGTACAAATAAACAAAAATAGGTAAAATTACAATACCAATGTGAAAATAAACAAAAATAACTATTTACATGATTCCCTCTCTCCCCCTGCTTTCCTCTCCGGGCGTTTAGGCATCTTTCAAAATGTTCATAAAACCAAACTCACAAAAGTAAGTAAAAATAAAACCATACACGAGCGCGCAAATCAACCACTTGCTTCACACTCGCACTCTGGGGAAGAGCCTGCTAGTTTACGCACACCCCTTGCGCATTTGTTTTCTCAACCACAGGTGAGACGGTGTTTGACATGATGGATATCGTCAGAAGGGTATTTTCATTGGCTATTAGGATATCTAAGGCCCGTCCCGACCCTTGCTGCCTGCTGGTGTAGCTGTCAATCAAATACATGTCCCGTTTTGATAGTGATCGCCTCATTGGCTTGTAAGGCTTGTGAACAAGGAAGTATTGGTCTTACAGACATGTGTGAGGGCTTTATGTCACCGTGAGACCCTGCCGAACCCAGTGGATTCCATGAATCAAACGACAATAGCGGAATTCAAACCCTAAATCGCAGTTTTCTACAAAAAAAACATTGCAGCGTTTTCGGTTTTCTATTTTTCGGCTGCTTTGTATAAGATGGCTTGTGCGTATACACAATGTAATTAGACTAAAATAATATTGATATTCGATTTCTGTGGACTCTTATGAACATTTCAAGACCCAACATGAAGTATCAACTCATTGCTAAGGATATCCACAACGACGATGAAGTTAGAATGGACCAAGGGAGGAGGAGGGTGAGGGGGGCTATTTTGACCTAAGACACTAGGATATTTTTGATCTATATTCGCTAAACATATTTATTCCACCGAATGGTTGACATTTGATGACATGCCTGAGATTCTAAGCTTTCAAACGGTGTATGACATGACTACGTATATCACTCAACTAAATGATGCCGAAAATTGACCCAGCATGTTTGGGGGAAGAGGTGGTGTAACTTAAACTTGCCCGCCGGCCCCCTTGACTACTAATAATCGGTATCGGTATCGGCCCTGAAAAAAAACATATTGGTCTATCTCCATTTTCAATCTAAAAGTTTTATTGATACATGTTTAACTTTGTACACATTTGTTACTTAGGCCTACTCTGCTAAATATATTTGTAAGGAATAATGTATAGAACGCCGGTCATTATCGGGAAAATAAGCCCTGAAAGGGCGAACAGGACACCGACGAGCAGCGGAGGTAACTTGCTTCGCCCTGAGAGGGCTTATTTTCGATAATGACCGGCGACGTTCCATACATTATCCCGCTTATTAAACGGGTACTTCCCAAAACGAAAAAATAACTTCGCATGGTGAGTCGTTTTACAATTTATTCGTTACCAGCAGGGCTCCAGACTAACTTTTTCACAGGTAACACTGGTGCCACCTAGCTTTTCATTTAGTAGCACCAAAACAAATTAGGTAGCACCATATTAATTTTTTTTGTGAACGGGAGTTCCTCTTTAGTGATGTTGTAGGCGGTGTTAAACTTGATGATTATTTCTTCATTCTCCGCTGAGCGATTGCTCTCATCTATCCTATTAAATGATGTGGGGAGGGGCTGGGAGCTTCGTGTGATGCAGCGGTCCCTGCACGTCTTGTGCTTTTGGCTTTCGTTGTGTAATTTTAATGACTGAACTTTGAATTGTGTAGATCCATTTACAAAATGTGTCCTCCCTGCAACGGACGGGCCACATGTCCTGCAGTACACACACACCATGGCTTGTCCCTCATATCGTAACCACGGGAACTGCACCAGCCATTGTTGTTGAAAACTGTACTTTTTTTCTTTCTCCCCACTGCCCCCCGCCTTTTTTCGCCAACATGTCACTTTCGTCTTCAGAAGAAGAATCTGAGATTCTTGTCGCTTCCTCTGCTAACCCTTCTCCACCACCACCAACAACAGTAGGGGTGCAATGGATCACAAAACTCACGGTTCGGATCGTGTCACGGTTTTTGAGTGACGGGTCGGATCATTTTCGGATCAACAGCAAGAAAGATAACGAGACAAATGTCACTTTAAATGAAATCTTCAAATGTGTAAAAACAAAATAAAGTGAACAATTAGGTAATAATCCTGCTTCCTTTAAGCATAGTCAATATTTAAAAAAATTGCAATCTGAGGCATTATTCCTTTTTAACATGTAGATAGTAAATAATCCCTAACCCTAGATTTACAACTTTAAATTCAGGATGTCTGCATTGCCTGGGGAGAGTTTAGAGTCTACACTCTCCCAAGACAATGCAGACATCCTCATCTTCTTTTTGTATGGTAGCGAAATACAGTTTCTGTCGTGTTTTATTTGGCATTTTGTAAATCCATTGATTTCGGTTGGAAGACTCATTGCTCATTGCAAGGGTCATTTCGCTCGGTTCTAGCCCTACTGTTGATACTGAGAACCGAGCGAAAAGACTACAACCAAACATAAATATGACCGGTTCCGGTTCCGGTTTCCGGTTAAAAAACAACTTATTTTTTTATCAGCCGATCCGCGGATCACGGGAAACCCGTGAACCGTTGCTAAACAACAGCCTCATTTGTTTCCTCTGGCACCTTTTTTTTCTTAAAATAATCGACTATCGACCGCTTCATATTGTATCTGCTTTGTTTACTTTTTTGTGCGTGCTGCGTGCGCAGCAAGACTGTGCACGTGTAGTGTGCAGACCATAGACTGTAAAAGGTGCAGACAGACAGACAGGCAGGCAGAGACAGGGAGCGAGAGAGAGTAGTGGACTCGCAGGAATGAGCCAGAAAGTACGATTTTATTATCAACCACAACCGCGGGAGTGGGGAGAGAAAGAAAACAAAAACAAATTATTTTTTTTCAATCGTCCTCCTGCAAGTAGCACCGGAGCGACCTCATTCAATTTTAACTCGCACCTTAAGAAATTAGGTTGCATATGCAACCTAATACCTCGCACTCTGGAGCCCTGGTTACCAGCATTCGTAGTGTTGATCAGCAGTGAAATAGTCTGCAAAAGACGTTGACGTCGCTTAGCAACCAAAGACGCTCGGGTTGAAAAGTTACCGAACTACTACCCATGCAAGTGAACGGAGCGTACCACGGTATTGAGAAGACCCGTGTAATAAAGGCCTTTAATATGTCTGTGTATGGTATAGATTTCTCCTCAGATTAGGCCAATGAAGCAAAGATTAAAAAATAAAAATAAAACGCTCGATCAAAGGCCCGGCCCGACCCGGCTGAAGGATAGTGGTGGGAAATATCGGCGGGCTGGGTCGGGTAAATCAAAACCCTCAGTGTTTAACATGAATTGGCTAAACAAATGATCACTGTAGCATATTTGAACACGATTCAAATTGTGCAGAGAATTATTTCCATTGGTCATTCTCACCAGAGACATTTAGAATTTTCGGTCCTCCTTATTTTTTTCCGGTCAATGACCGGTAATAACTAGGGCTGGCCCGAAAAACATTTTTCAGGCTTCGAATACTCGTTGGTTTTTCCGAGCAAATATTCGAATATTCGTTCCAGAAAAGCACACCATCAAAAACAACATTAATAATCCCTATGTACTCCCTGGAACCGATTTTGACAGTATCTGCATATTTTGTTGAAGATTTAATAGCTTTTGAACGTTAATTAGTAGGCCCAAGTAAGTTGGAGTTCCTTGTTGAAGCGAACAGCTGTCGTTCCGTTCCAAATCAGCTGTCCTCTGCCATCTCAGCCGTTAGGGGATCTTTTCAATGCATCCTGGGCCGTGCATCTTTTCAGGGAATTTGTACAATAAATCCATAACAAATACAGAATATTGATTGTCTTATGTGTCCATATTATATCCATTATATTGACCGGGTATTCCCAAGACGCTCACGCTCTGCAGCAAGCCAGTCACAGTTGATTGGCGCAGCGCTGTAAAGCGAACGTAAACAAACAACTATGCTAAGGTTAGCATTTCGCTAAGCATTACTTTTCCTCCCAAGATCCCGCTAATGTTGTGTTGTAAAGTAAAGGGAAACATATCTATTCTTCCTCCACCTCTCTCGCTTCTCTACTTGGTGTCGCTCATAGTTTGCCTCCCTCGCTCTGGTAACGTCAGGCACGTGAAAAAAAAAAAAAACGAAGCTCCGAATACTGATTGAAGCTTTGAATACAAATTTTCCGAACGAGTATTCGAATATTCAAATAATTCGGGCCAGCCCTAGTAATAACCTGACAAAGGAAACTCTGACGTGCACGTGGTTTTCATTATAGCGTTTAATTATTTTCGTAAATTGACCGTTTTGATTGATTGCTTTGATTCTTGTCATCCTTGTTTTGTACGTTTGAAGATCAGATGTATCCAAGCCGTGACCTTTGACCTGTAAGCATGGCCGTCGTCCAATGACACTGTTCTCCCCTCCCTCCCTCCGGGCCAGCGGCCGGGTACGAGGTGGTTGCCTTGGGAACCGGCAACATCAACACCAACAGGTGCACTACAGCCACCGGGCGCGTTCTGCACGACTCTCATGCCCTGGTGGTGGCCAGGAGGTCCCTGATGAGGTCTGTACCCCGCAGCTCACCACCCCCGGCACCCAGTCCAGTAGAGTCCAGTCCGCCTTTTACCTCACCACTCCAGTACCGCGAGCCACTACTACCAGCACTCCACTCCAGTCCAATAGGGTCCAGTCTACCTTTTACCTCACCACTCCAGTACCGCGAGCCACTACTACCAGCACTCCATTCCAGTCCAGTAGAGTCCAGTTCACTTCTACATCACTCCACTCCAGTACATTCCAGTCCACCACTAGCAGAACTCCAGTCCAGTCCAATCTAACTCAATTTATGCCACATGTGAAGTGTATGTCACCATGTGGAGAGATAAAGAGCCCATGGCCGTTGAGGTGCTGATCCGCCCCGGTGATCCGTGTCCAGGTTTCTGTACCGCCACCTGCTGATGTTCTTCAACAAGAAGCAGCAGCTGAAGCAGCTGTCGGTGTTCCAGCCGAGTGCCGCCAGCCCCCTGCTGGCCATGAGGAGCGAGCTCAGCCTGCACCTCTACCTCAGCCTGCTGCCCAAGGGGGCTGCTCAGATGAACCCCACCATGTGAGGCCCCTCTGTCCCTCTGGGTGTCTGTCTGTATGGCTCTGTCTCTTGCCGTGTTTACATCCATACTTCTATGAGTACACTTAAACGTAGTGCACTATCCGCACTCACTAAGTGCGCTAATTTTCAGATGTCAGTGTTCACTCTTTACGCCTAGCTGCTATTAAAAGCTATAAAAACTAAAAAAATTACTATTCATGCAGGCTATGTGGAAAATGCGCAGACTTTGGCTCAGCCTGGCTCCGCCCTCTTCCGCTACGTAGCTAAGATGGCTGCCGTTGAGTGCGAAAAGTGTACATCGATCCACACTCCGCGATTTGACCGTTTTGAGAACACCATCCGGGTCCTTTCAGTACACTTATTTTCGTCCGATCAGAATTGAAACGCCCTACGTACTCAAACTAAGTATAGCAAATACGGATAGCATGGATATTGGAACACAGCATCTGTCTCTCCGAGATATCCGCTGGCTTAATTAGGCCCATAGCCCTTAACCTCTGTGTGTCTGTCCAGGCGTCTGAACCCTATGTCCACCAATGCCTGGGAGGTCGTCAACCAGCTCAGCCTGCACCTCGTTGCCGAGGGCAAGGTGCTGTACTCCACTTCCTGTTCTCATCCTCTACTTCCTGTCTCCGGGTACTCTGTTATGAATACAACTGGATGTGTGTGTGTGTGTAGGTGTTTTCGTGTGTGTAGGTGTTTTCGTGTGTGCAGGTGTTTTCGTGTGTGCAGGTGTTCTCATGGTGTCTCTGGTTTACCTGTGTGTGTGTGTGTGCGTGTGAGTGGAGGTGTTCTCATGGTGTCTCTGGTTCACGTGTGTGTGTTTGTGTGTGTGTGCAGGTGTTTTCGTGTGTGTGTTTGTGTGTGTGCAAGTGTTTTTGTGTGTGTGTGCAGGTGTTTTTGTGTGTGTTTATGTATGTGCAGGTGTTTTCGTGTGTGTGTGTGTGTGTGTGCAGGTGTTTTCGTGTGTGTGTGTGTCTGCAGGTGTTTTCATGTGTGTGTGTGTGTGTGTGTGTGTGTGTGTGTGTGTGTGTGCGTATGTGCAGGTGTTCCCCCTGTCCAGCTTGGAGCCGGCCCCCAGCAGGATGTCCAGCCTGTCGTGCAGTGATAAGCTGACCCAGTGGCAGGTCCTCGGCTACCAGGGGGCACTGCTGAGCCACCTGGTAGAGCCGCTCTACGCAGACAGCATCCTCCTGGGTAGGACACACACACACACACACACACACACACACACACACACACACACACACACACACACACACACACACACACACACACACACACACACACACACACACACACACACACACACACACACACACACACACACACACACACACACACACTACACAGACAGCATACAATGCTGTGCTCCAATATCCATACTATCCGTACTTACTGGTCTTAGTTTGAGTATGTAGGGTGTTCCAATTCAGATCGGGCGAAAATAAGTGTACTGAAAGGACCCGTGTCCTCAAAACGGTAAAAATCGAAGAAAAAAAGTGTGGATCGATGAACACTTTTCGTACTCAATGGCAGCCATCTTAGCTACGTAGCGGAAGAGGGCGGCATTACACTTTAATGATGTCATCGTCACCAAAGTTGTGGTTTCAATATCGTCACTAACGATGCAACTGACGTCATCGCTTGGAGGACAATTCTGGTATTTTCAACATTGAGCCCCCTTTCTGGTTGGCTAGGATGAAATAAAGTGGTTAACTACGAAAGTTTTAATTTTGGTCCTGTAGTATCTAGCTAATTTCGAATCGCCCCTTCCTGCTTCACAATGGCTGGCTATGTGCATTCAAAAACACCCCTAAACGTTTGTTTTCCGAAATGTGTTACTAATCGAGTGGTTAGTGGTGTTCATTGGTGTTCCTCATCAAGTATCGTTGCGAAATATAGTTTCTGTCGTGTTTTATTCGGCATTTTGTAAATCTGCTTTATGTAAATGAAACGGAAACGGTCCTGTAGTCTTTTCGCTCGGTCCTCCGTATCAACAGTAGGGCTAGAACCGGGCCAATAGACTACAACCACCCCCCTCTTCGTGTCCGGTTCCGGTCCGGTTTCCGTTTCATTTACAAAATGGCAAATAGAACACGACAGAAACTGTATTTCGCTAAATTTCGGTGTAACCACTCTATTTCATGCTAGACAAACCAGAAAGGGGGGCTCAATGTTCACAAGGTCGTCCTTAAGTGATGAACTTGTTAACCCGTGAGCTCGTTAACCCATGAGCTCGTTAACCCATGAGCTCGTTAACCCATGAGCTCGTTAACGACCCCCAGGTGAGGAGGGCTGTAGCAGCATACGGGGCCTGACGCTGGCGGTGAGCCAGCGGGCGGAGGGCGTGACGGTGGGCCTCCCGCTGCACTACTGCATGGTGCGGCCGATGTATGCCCTTGCCCCGCCCCTAAGAGGCCCCGCCCCCGCCGGGCCCGGCCGCGCCCAGCGGAACCTCAGCCTGAACTGGAGCCAGGGGGACGGTGCCCTGGAGGTGGTGGACGGGCTGGAGGGCGTGGCCGTCGAAGAGTAGGCCCAACCCCCCCTCCCTCCACACGCTACTCTCTGCCTCCCTCCCTCCCTCCACACACTACTCTCTGCCCCCCTCCCTCCACACGCTACTCTCTGCCCCCCTCCCTCCCTCCACACACTACTCTCTGCCCCCCTCCCTCCCTCCACACACTACTCTCTGCCCCCCTCCCTCCCTCCCTCCACACACTACTCTCTGCCCCCCTCCCTCCCTCCCTCCACACGCTACTCTCTGCCCCCCTCCCTCCCTCCCTCCACACACTACTCTCTGCCCCCCTCCCTCCACACGCTACTCTCTGCCCCCCTCCCTCCCTCCCTCCACACACTACTCTCTGCCCCCCTCCCTCCCTCCCTCCACACACTACTCTCTGCCCCCCTCCCCTCCTCCCTCCACACGCTACTCTCTGCCCCCCTCCCTCCACACGCTACTCTCTGCCCCCCTCCCACCCTCCCGCCACACGCTACTCTCTGCCCCCCTCCCACCCTCCCGCCACACGCTACTCTCTGCCCCCCTCCCTGTCATTCTGCCTCCCCCTACTGTCTGTCTGTCTGTCTGTGTGTGTGTGTGTGTGTGTGTGTGTGTGTGTCACTCTCAGCAGACCATCAATCTAATGCCCTGCCCAACAGCATTGAGGGGAGTGGGAGAATTGATGTCATTAAGGAGCGGGTTGAAGGCTGTAGTGTGTGTATGTGTGTGTGTGTGTGTGTGTGTAGCGCTCTCTTACCTGAGTGTGTGTTTGTGTGTTAGTTCTCCCTTTAAGAGCAGCCCAGAGTTGGCCAGCCGGCTCTGCAAGGCGGCCATGTTGAGCCGCTTCAACCTGGTGGTGGCGGAGGCGGAGAGGAGGGAGCTGCAGCGCGCCGTGTCGTACAGGGAGGCCAAGGTCACACACACACACACACACACACACACACACACACACACACACACACACACACACACACACACACACACACACACACACACAGGGACACACATACACACACACAGGGGCACACATACACACACACAGGGGCTTTGACTCCGAACTTCGTTATTCTAATATAATTTGAATATAAAAAATAAATCAAAATTCAAACGAATATAAGGCAGCCCTTAAAATTCGAACCTGTTATGGGCAGGCCAAGAGGGAGAGACGTCGGAGAACCCGACGCAGTCTATTCATAATATTGTAATGACCACGGAAGAGGCATTGAATGAAGTATTGATTAGACAGCGATTTATTAGAAACCTAATAATCGGTTGGAACACGCAAGACCGGTAACCATAGCAACACCGGTAAACAAACCTCGCAAAGCCCAATCCAGGTCTTACTGAAGGCATTTAATGGTCAAAATATTATTCATAAATATTTGAATATTAATATTAATAAACATACTTTGAATATGATTTTTGGGCAAAAGTCAAAGCCCTAACACAGGGACACACGCACACAGGGACACACACGCACACAGGGACACACACGCACACAGGGACACACGCACACAGGGACACACGCACACAGGGACACACGCACACAGGGACACACGCGCACACACACACAGGGACCAGAGATGGAAATTAACTTCTTTGCCCACCAGCCACTGTGGCAGGTAGATTTAAAAATCTACCAGCCACTCATCTTTTTTACCAGCCACTTTATACGCTATATATTTTTTTTAATATATGCGTACATTTTAAACAATATAATAGTAGCCATAGTAAGTACATATCAGTTGGTGTTACGATGACAAGTTTGGGGATAATTCATCTATACAAAGTATTTTCATTAAAAAACGAATTGACATATTAATAATAAAACAACATGCATGGCTACACCATCACAAGTCAATAGGAACATTTGTTTTTTTATATTTACATGTGACTGCATACAAATGTGTCCACACAGACATGGTAACTAACGTATGATAGTAAGCATTATATGCCCTTAACACTAATATTCAGAAAAGAACACTGCCTCAAAAGGCTATTGGCTTAAGCAATACAAGTAGAGGCATATACTTGAACTTTATACTCTGAACTTTAAACGTTGCAAACGTGCAAAAACATAATTATATATTTATGTGGCATTCAGTCCAATGCTGAAAATATATCTGTGGCATTCAGTAGGCCAATGCTGTCGTAAAGTGTGTAAAGTATGACCAAGTGTTTCTTTCTGTTCAATAGATAGAACTTTATCAATCCCCTGTAGGAGAAATGTGTTAATGTTTGTCCCTATATCAATAATGTTAAAATAATAATACAAAACACGACGGTAACTGAGTTAAGTCAAACCGTCCAATCTGAAGGCTCTACTTAACCACTCCCCCAAATCACTTCCACCAATGCAAAGCGAACAGAACTGAGTAGGGGAGGGCGTAGCCTAACTAGTTTGTGAACGACCCAGAGAAACGCAACTCAAATTCAATGTGAACATATATGAGGCTTTAATAAAATCCCGGACGATTTTGAAATTCCGTCACACATTTTTTTAAAGTGTGTCAAAAAGAGGGCATGTCCGGGCAAAAGAGGACGTCTGGTTACCCTACGTACGGGAAACCCATTTGATTCCTACCTGTAACACCTGTTAAATAGCGGCTCAAATTGGTCGGTGCTATCCTGGTCATTTCTCTGCGTGAGAAATGCGAAGTGTGGCGTGTGAGCGTGTGCATGGGTTGAATTGCGTGTGTCTCACGCCGAATGCGTGAGACTTGAGAGCCCCGTTACCAATATTATCCCGGATATTGACAGTTGCAGTTCAGCAAAAGAGGCGTAGAAGAAGAAGGGGGCCAGATGTTGACAGTAATGGTTGTGGAACTGTGCAGCGCCGTATAACGAATGTATTAAATATGCAAATTTGATCGGACCTGACTGGAAAGTATTACCCGACAAAGTGGCGGGTGAGGTGACACAATTCACCCGCCACCATACAAATCCACCCGCAAATGGCGTGTGGCGGGTGTTAATTTCCATCCCTGACAGGGACACACACGCATACAGGGACACACACGCACACAGGGACACACACGAATACAGGGACACACGCGCACACAGGGACACACGCGCACACAGGGACACACGCGCACACAGGGACACACGCGCACACAGGGACACACGCGCACACAGGGACACACGCGCACACAGGGACACACGCGCACACAGGGACACACGCGCACACAGGGACACACGCGCACACAGGGACACACACGAACACAGGGACACACACGAACACAGGGACACACACGCACACAGGGACACACACACACACAGGGACACATACACGCACACAGGGACACATACACACACACAGGGACACACACACGCACACAGGGACACACGCACTCAGGGACACACGCACTCAGGGACACACACACGCACACAGGGACACACACACACACACAGGGACACACACGCACACAGGGACACACACGCACACAGGGACACACACGCACACAGGGACACACACGCACACAGGGACACACACGCACACACACAGGGACACACACACACACACAGGGACACACACACACACACACAGGGACACATAAACACACACAGGGACACACACGCACACAGGGACACACACACACAGGGACACACACACACACTAGGGCTGTAACGATACACCAACTCACGATTCGGTTTGTATCACGATTTTTGACCCACGGTTCGATACATCCCTCGATTTTTTTAAATTAACACTTGTATAACAATTAACTTAATGTAACATTTAATAACAATTAATTTGGAACACTGAACTGATTTGAACAGAAAGAATACTACTAAAGTATAGCTAAATTAATAAATAAATAACCAAAGATTGCAGTTGGAGGATGCTTGCAGGTAGGCAAAACCCCTCAACTAGTATGGTGGTTTGGTCAAATATCCTATTAGCGCTTCTTATTAGGCTATGTAGCTTAAATAATGACATAATCAGGCCGTATAGATTGCAACATGTTTAATAGCCTAACTTTCAAATTGTTGGGAAAAAACATTAACGTCTAACATGAACGTCACAATAACGAGGCATAGTGTTACGAGTAGCGTATGTGTGTGCGCGAGAATGGCAGTGTGTGTGTGAGTGACGTCAGCGAATGAGTGGACGAGCGAGGAGAGCGAGCGGTAGCGTGTGTGTAGTGAAGACCTATAAGCAGGCCAACTGCCGGTCAAATCACACAAATCACTAGAGACAGGGATCACACAGGCTATTTCTTTCGCGCTTGGCCCACTCTGGATAAATGTCGTTCAGTGACGAAATGCAATCCTCCGTAGCCACGGAGAGCTGTCATCACAGAGAGGGCATCTTGTCGCAGACTTACGGCATCGATAAGAGGAGCGGTGTCAGCAGACTATTATTTTAGACAAATTATTAGCACATTTCAATCTGACATTTTGACCGGAGAGTTAGAAAGGGCGTATCGCGCTTCTGCCTTCTCACAGCGCGAGACAGGTTTGTGGCTTTGAGTGTCGCGATTTCGGTTTCGATACACGTATTGTTACAGCCCTAGCACACACACACCGACACAGGGACACACGCACACAGGGACTCACAGGGACACACACACACAGGGACACACGCACGCACACACAAAAACCGGGACGCACGCATGCAGAAACACACACGGACACACAGGGATGCACACAGACAGGAACACACACACAGGGACACGCACACGAACACAGCCTCCTAGTAGGGAATTCAGGCACACACACACGTAAGCGTGCACAATGTTATATAGAAGGTGTCGTTAACAATGTCGTCGTTACAATTTTTTTTAACCCTGCAGTTTGTTAACGCTATAGGTTGTGGTTACCAACATCCTCACTAACGATGCAACTGACATTAACGAGGTACTAGGTTAACGAGGTCATCGTTAATGACAAACACACACACACACATTTGATCAGCCTATATTACGGCACGGTTACTTTGATTTAGGATTTCACAGGACTACAACTCAGGCGTCACAAAATGGCGGAGTATAACCCAAATCAACTCCCATGATGCATTGTGATGTTGTTTTGTACGATGTGGGTGTGAACGTGTGGTTCTGTTTGGTCGTCTGCAGATGACAGCCAAGCAGTACCAGGAGGCCAAGAACATCATGAAGGTCCACCTGAAAAAAAACGGCTTTGGGGTCTGGCCCTCCAAGCCCCCCCACAGCGACAACTTTAACATCTGATCTTTAACCTTTAACCTGGGCCCGGTTCTGTTGTAGAAAGGCCTTAGTTTCTCTTTCCTTTGGTTCTGCAACAGCCTGCTTTGTTCTGGAATAAACTGTTGAAAGGTTGAGGACTGAGGTGTGATCTGTGTGCTTAAAGGTTTATAATATTGTTTGAATCGTTTTACCGCTTGCAATAACCGTAGCGTAACGTCTGATCTGAGGGGGACCAAGAAGAACAAACCAATGAAGTTATTTAAATGTAATTTAATTATAACCGTCACACAGGGACACACGCACGCACACACAAAAACTGGGAAGCACGCACGCAGAAACACACGGACACACAGGGATGCACACAGACAGGAACACGCACACAGGGACACACACACGAACACAGCCTCCTAGTAGGGAATTCAGGCACACACACACGTAAGCGTGCACAATGTTATATAGAAGGTGTCGTTAACGATGTCGTCGTTACAATTTTTTTTAACCCTGCAGTTTGCTAACGCTATAGGTTGTGGTTAATACCAACATCCTCACTAACGATGCAACTGACATTAACGAGGTACTAGGTTAACGAGGTCATCGTTAATGACACACACACACACATTTGATCAGCCTATATTACGGCACGGTTACTTTGATTTAGGATTTCACAGGACTACAACTCTCAGGTGTCACAAAATTGCGGAGTATCACCCAAATCAACTCCCATGATGCATTGTGATGTTGTTTTGTACGATGTGGGTGTGAACGTGTGGTTCTGTTTGGTCGTCTGCAGATGACAGCCAAGCAGTACCAGGAGGCCAAGAACATCATGAAGGTCCACCTGAAAAAAAACGGCTTTGGGGTCTGGCCCTCCAAGCCCCCCCCACAGCGACAACTTTAACATCTGGGGCCTCATGTACTAAGGTTGCGTACGCACAAAAACGTGGCGTACGTCCTTTTCCACGCTCACGTTCAGATGTACAAAACGTGAAATGACCGTAAAAATGTGCGGTCCCCACGGCAGCTCCAGAGCTGTCGTACGCACGTTTCTACAGCTATTGTTCCTTTGGCGACACTTAGAGGTGACGCTGGGAAACTGGGAAAAAAGGTGAAAACAATGACTCATCAGAGTGATTTGCACATCAGAGACACATTAACACACCTTGCAATTATATGGGTGGCTATAAAAGTATGCGCAATGGATGAAGAAAATTGTTTTAAAAATGGCTGCGTTAGCGTTGTTAGAGGACATCGCAAATGGTCAAATCCGAAGGGAACGTATATTTAGGGAACGCGAGGACTTACCCGCAAATGATGATGATTGGCTCATGAGCCGATTTCGTTTCCCCAGGCCAGTGTTACTGGAGCTGTGCGCAGAGCTGCGGCCGGTGTTGTGTCGAGATGTGTTTCCCCGTCGAGATGTGTTTCCCCTAGTCCCAGATAATGACTGTCAGGATGCGTTCCCCCTGTTCTAAATGGTCAAATTGAATGATATCAGCCTGAAAATCACAGCACTTATCTCTTGTGGGGAAATAAGTCAGCAGTATGAATTTGAAAGATGTGAGCCTCCTTTCCTATGGAACAGAGGGCCTTTTCGGGTAATTTCGGACGGGGGCGGGGACTAGGGGAAACACCTCGACGGGGAAACAGATCTCGACACAACACCGGCCCTAGAGCGCCACACAGCCAGGAGCCAGGGGTTGTCCGTGCCCACATAGGTGCTGACCACTGACCACGCTGGGGTTCCTTGCAACAGGGGCCTTCCAGCGGGAGCTGGCCGATCGGTCAGGAGTGTGCCAGTCCACCCTGAGCCGAGCCATGCCAGCTGTGTGGGACGGAATCATCCGAATGTCATCCAGGTACATCAAATTCCCATACAATGCTGTTGAACAGGCCCACATTAAAGCGCAATTTGCAGCAACAGCCGGTTTCCCTAATGTAATCGGAGCTGTTGACTGCACACATATTGCCATAAAAGCGCCATCACAGGATTAATTTGTTTACGTCAACAGGAAACACTTTCATTCTATCAATGTCCAAGTCATATGTGATGCGCAAATGCAGCTTCTTAACATCGTGGCAAGGTGGCCTGGTTCAACGCACGATTCATTCATTCTGACCAACAGCATGGTTGGGAACAGGCTGGAGGCTGGCACTGTGCGCGATGGGTGGCTTCTGGGTGAGTAAATGCTTTATTCGTGTAATTGTCCCGTATGTATAAACCAGCGTAATGCACATCTGGGGCTTGTGCACATCCAAATATCATGTTTCTCTGACGTGTTCAGTATTCACGTCAGTAAAAGCGGGCGTAAAGTTAGAAATGTCGCCCGCGGTGCACTTCTGCATTCATTCATTGTGTGGTTTTTACGTTGTGTATTGTATTCTGCCTTCATCTGACCCCAGGGGACCGTGGCTACCCCCTAAGAACGTGGCTGATGACCTGACCCTCTTACAAACCCCAACACCGACCAAGAGAGGAGGTATAATGACCTCCATTCCCGGACGAGAATAATTGTGGAGAGGGCAATCGGCCTGCTGAAGGGACGGTGGCGATGCCTGGACAGGTCGGGGGGGATGCTACTGTACAGACCTGAGAAGGTGTGCCACATTGTGATGGCCTGTGGCGTCCTCCACAATGTGGCACACCGCCATGGCATACCACTGCAAGAGCAGCACAACCCCCCACTATGGAAAGCCAAGAAGGCCACAATCCGGACCGAGAATGGCGCGGTAAAAGTGCAAAACCGCACGGAATCCGTACGGTTTGGCAAGAATTCCGTACGGTTTTAGTTATGTACTCCGGCTATTAGTTATGTATGGAAGCATATATGTAGCAAAATTCAAATGGCAATGCAATTTGCAATTTGCAATTCAATAAGTAATTACGTTATGCAATTGACAATGCATTATGCAATTTCATAATGTAATTTGTAAATACGTTATTCAAAGTGTATTTTAATATGCAAAGTGAGAATGCAATCCTCAATTAAATTTGCAAAAGTTATAACAATAAAAATACAATAACATTTTGTCAAATTCTTTGAGTTCCTTTATTCAAATTGAAAAGCTATAGCGTCCCCGTGATTGCAATCCACTTCGCCACGCTCCGTGTGTTGCGATATTCAAATGACATTTCAATCCGCAAAACGGAATCCAAAGAGGAATCCAAAGAGGAATCCAAAAAGTCAATATGCAAAGTGGCAAACGTATCAGCCAATCAGCGTCTGGGCGGGAACTACTTCACTTTCTATTGTGTCTGACTCTGGTCTGACTGTTTTATGTGTCGGGGGAGGGAGTTCCAGAGCCTGGGTGCTGAACAGCTGAATGACCGGGCACCCATTCGTAATGAGTCGAGATGTGGTCCCAGAGGTAACTGGGGGCTAGTTTGTGGAGAGCTTTGTAGGTGAGGAGTGGGTGGAGACGGTGGGTCTCCCGACCCTATGTTTCGCACCCAGTGCCTGTAGCACTTGGGAAATCTTTGTGTTTACCACACTGGCGTCAAAATGTACCAGTGAGGATAAGTCGTCTATCCTATCTCCCAGAACACGCACTCTATCTACCGCATCTGTGTCTTCAACACGATTGTTCTCCACATCATCGGCCAAACTTCGGAGCGTATCAATAATCTCCATTGGTGAACATGTACCTGACACATACGTATGGCAAGCCGAATTGTCATTTATTAACTCAGTTTGACTATCCGGAATTTACATTGCAGATATCTGCAATTCGGTTTCGCCTAGTCAAAACTAACATTTCGGATATCCGCAACTACATTCCTCCTATCCGCAATTGTCATTTCAGATATCCACAAAGACATTCCTCCTAGGCGAAATGACGTCATTTTCGCCATTCATGTCTATGGGGTTTCTCATTGCGGATATCTACAATTCAGTTGCGGATATCCACTTTGTGAATTACGGATATCTGCAACTGAATTGTAGATATCTGTAATTCCAGTTTGAGATATCTACAATTTGATTCTGACTAGTCATAATTCCAGTTCAAGATATCTTTAATTCACCTCAATTCAAGATATCTACATGTCCCTTTTCAGATATCTTAAATTAAGTTTTGACTAGGCGAAATGAAGTTGTAGATATCTCTAACTGGAGTTACGACTAGTCAAAATGACGTTGTAGATATCTCTAACTGGAGTTACGACTAGGCGAAATGACGTTGTAGATATCTAATATCAAGTTATAGATATCTTGAAAGGAATTTTGATTAGAGATATCTACAATTGTAGATATCTTTAACTTTCATTCTGCCTAGGCGAAACTGAATTAAAGATATCTTGAATTCGAGTTTTGACTAGGCGAAATGACGTTTCAGATATCTGTAATGACGTTTCAGATATCTGTAATGACAAATTATAGGACCGTTTACTCTAGGAGGGAGCAGAGCAGCTCTAACTCCACACATCCCCTGTGTGTGGGCTTGTTCAATTTCATGGCATTTTCTCGTGATCTTTTCGATCACAGCCAACGCCATGACTGCTCCTTTCATATTCCATTCGGAAATGAACCCACTTCTTCTTTGATTATGGCGGCAAGGGGAAATTACGTATTTCTGGATATCTAAAACGTAATGCCCAACACTCAAATTACGTTTGAGATATCTTTAACTTTCATTCTGCCTAGGCGAAACTGAATTACAGATATCTGCAATTGTCATTTAAGATGTGTGACGAGTTGAATGTCGTTTTCCGTGAAGTCATTGCAGATATCTGTAATTCAGTTTCGCCTAGTCAAAACTGAATTACAGATATCTCTAACTATCGTTTCGACTAGTCAAAACTACGTCACAGATATCTCGAACTGTCGTTTCGACTAGTCACAACTACGTAACAGATATCTTGAATGAAGTTGTTGATATCTACAATGTAAATTCCGGATAGTCAAACTTAGTTAATAAATGTCAATTCGGCTTGCCATACATACGAACTAGAAGTGAACAAGGAAATTACGAGCAAGTGACGTAGTTCCTGCCCAGACGCTGATTGGCTGATACGTTTGCCACTTTGCATATTGACTTTTTGGATTCCTCTTTGGATTCTTCTTTGGATTCCTCTTTGGATTCCCTCTTTGGATTCCGTTTTGGATTCCGTTTTGCGGATTGAAATGTCATTTGAATATCGCAACACACTGAGCGTGGCGAAGTGGATTGCAATCACGGGGACGCTATAGCTTTTCAATTTGTATAAAGGAACTCAAAGAATTTGACAAAATGTTATTCTATTTGTATTGTTATACCTTTTGCAAATTTAATTGAGGATTGCATTGTCACTTTGCATGTTAAAATACACTTTGAATAACGTATTTACAAATTACATTATAAAATTGCATAATGAATTGTCAAATGCATAATGTAATTCCAAATTGCATTGCCATTTGAATTTTGCTACATATATGCTTCCATAGTTATGGAAGCATATATGTAGCAAAATTCTTTGAGTTCCTTTATACAAATTGAAAAGCTATAGCGTCCCCGTGATTGCAATCCACTTCGCCACGCTCCGTGTGTTGCGATATTCAAATGACATTTCAATCCGCAAAACGGAATCCAAAACGGAATCCAAAGAGGAATCCAAAGAGGAATCCAAAAAGTCAATATGCAAAGTGGCAAACGTATCAGCCAATCAGCGTCTGGGCGGGAACTACGTCACTTGCTCGTAATTTCCTTGTTCACTTCTAGTTCTTTCGTATGTGTCAGGTCCATGGTCACCAATGGAGATTATTGATACGCTCCGAAGTTTGGCCGATGATGTGGAGAACAATCGTGTTGAAGACACAGATGCAGTAGATAGAGTGCGTGTTCTGGGAGATAGGATAGACGACTTATCCTCACGGGTACGTTTTGACGCCAGTGTGGTAAACACAAAGATTTCCAAAGTGCTACAGGCACTGGGTGCGAAACATAGGGTCGGGAGACCCACCGTCTCCACCCACTCCTCACCTACAAAGCTCTCCAGAACCTAGCCCCCAGTTACCTCTGGGACCTCCTCCAAGAATACACTCCCTCCCGCTCCCTCCGCTCAACCTCCGCTGGACTACTATGTATCCCCACATCACGACTCATTACAATGGGTGCCCGGTCATTCAGCTGTTCAGCACCCAGGCTCTGGAACTCCCTCCCCCCACACATAAAACAGTCTGACACACTAGAAAGTGACGTAGTTCCCGCTGGTGGCTGATACGTTTGCCACTTTGCATATTGACTTTTTGGATTCCTCTTTGGATTCCTCTTTGGATTTCCTCTTTGGATTCCGTTTTGGATTCCGTTTTGCGGATTGAAATGTCATTTGAATATCGCAACACACGGAGCGTGGCGAAGTAGATTGCAATCACGGGGACGCTATAGCTTTTCAATTTGAATAAAGGAACTCAAAGAATTTGACAAAATGTTATTGTATTTTTATTGTTATAACTTTTGCAAATTTAATTGAGGATTGCATTGTCACTTTGCATATTAAAATACACTTTGAATAACGTATTTACAAATTACATTATGAAATTGCATAATGCATTGTCAATTGCATAACGTAATTACTTATTGAATTGCAAATTGCAAATTGCATTGCCATTTGAATTTTGCTACATATATGCTTCCATAATTAGTCATTCACTCCGGCTATCAGTTATTCACTCCGGCTATTAGGTATGCAGAACGAGCCCCTCCCTCTTCTTTGCTTGACCACTAAGTTTGAAGGCTGTCTAACCAATCAGAGCTGCAGTGCCTCGATGTTTCGCTGTAACATAAAGCTGTGTTGTCTTTACTAGTTTCACTACAATGTAATGACCACCATTAGCTAGTGGAAAATACATTTGTGTCTAGTACAGTGATATACATGTTAGGCTATATATTGAGATGGCAGTGTGCGAAATACCCGACAATATTCGGGGATGTCCTCATCCCCAGATTGTTCTCGATATGCAGTAGCCAGCTAGGCCATAACATTACATAACATGAATGAACATGAACTGAATAAATGCCAGGTATCTAGCATATCGGAGACGGGCACACAATCAGTGCATTTGCAAATGAGAGCCTGCAGTATGACCGATCTTGTGACATGTGGTCGGAGAGAGTCGTGTGTGTGTGTGTGTGTGTGTGTGTGTGTGTGTGTGTGTGTGTGTGTGTGTGTGTGTGTGTGTGTGTGTGTGTGTGTGTGTGTGTGTGTGTGTGTGTGTGTGTGTGTGTGGAGCAAGTTGTTGAAGGAAGTGTTTCTATTTGACGTTACAATATTTCATGGATGCAAGCAAGCCAAGACAATCAATCTATATCTATAGCCTACATGACAACACACGCACACACACACATGACACGCACACACACACACGACACGCACACACTTTAAACACACTGGTAAAGCAATAGGAGCCTGCATTGGCTAAAGTTGTTGCGATGCGCGTTATTTTATAACAGGGAGGGGCAAAGTTGTGCATTACAATGCAAACACGACGATAATTGGCACCGTTCTTGCGCACTCAGAAGAACATGAACTGAATAAATGCCAGGTATATCGGAGACGGGCACACAATCAGTGCATTTGCAAATGAGAGCCTGCAGTATGACCGATCTTGTGACATTATTTAACCATCCATCTACAGCTAATACGATCAGACAGATACATCATTGATCACATATAAGCCCATTACAAGCCCAACATCACCACGGCAGGTGCGCTCTCTCTCGCACATTCACACAATCACTCCAACTTCTCCAACTCCAAGGCAAGACTGTTTCACTAAGACCACAAACAACCACAACTAAACAGCCTACATATCCACAACAATGCACAAAAATCAGTTCATTGCGTCTATCTTCTGTTTGCCGCACATGGCTAATTTGCATACTTGCACATGACTGTCGGCTCCGCTTGTCAAAAAAAATAGAACGTATTTGTGAATAAATGCTTTTCATTCTGAATACTGGACTTGGTGAGCTTAAATATGCTACATTTAAGTGACCTTTAGTGAGATGGCCTAAAACGGAATACAAATGAATTATTCTAGGACATAGGCTTTCAGGATCAATGTAATGCACAACTTTAACCCTCCCTGTTATAAAATAACGCGCATCGCAACAACTTTAGCCAATGCAGGCTCCTATTGCTTTACCAGTGTGTTTAAAGTGTGTGTGTGTGTGTGTGTGTGTGTGTGTGTTGTCATGTAGGCTAGATATAGATTGATTGTCTTGGCTTGCTTGCATCCATGAAATATTGTAACGTCAAGTAGAAACACTTCCTTCAACAACTTGCTCTACCCACACACACACACACACGCACACACGCACACGCACGCACACACACGACTCTCTCCGACCACATGTCACAAGATCGGTCATACTGCAGGCTCTCATTTGCAAATGCACTGATTGTGTGCCAGTCTCCGATATGCTATATACCTGGCATTTATTCAGTTCATGTTCATGATATGTAATGTTATGGCCTAGCTGGCTACTGCATATCGAGAACAATCTGGGGATGAGGACATCCCCGAATATTGTCGGGTATTTCGCACACTGCCATCTCAATCTATAGCCTAACATATACAAATATATCACTGTACTAGACACAAATGTATTTTCCACTAGCTAATGGTGGTCATTACATTGTAGTGAAACTAGTAAAGACAACACAGCTTTATGTTACAGCGAAACATCGAGGCACTGCAGCTCTGATTGGTTAGACAGCCTTCAAATTTAGTGGTCAAGCAAAGAAGAGGGAGGGGCTTGTTCTGCATACCTAATAGCCGGAGTGAATAACTAATAGCCGGAGTGAATAACTAATAGCCGGAGTGAATGACTAATAGCCGGAGTGAATGACTAATAGCCGCGGCTATTAGTCATTCAAAACCGTACGGAATCCGTACGGAAACCGTACGGAAACCGTACGGATTCCGTACGGATTCCGTACGGAATTCTTGCCAAACCGTACGGAATTCTTGCCAAACCGTACGGATTCCGTGCGGTTTTGCACTTTTACCGCGCCATTCTAGGTCCGGATTGTGGCCTTCTTGGCTTTCCATACCCCACTGGAGGAACCGGATGCCGGACCCGTCAACTGCAACCCACCCCGAGGCATGGAAAGCAGAGAAGGCCACAATCCGGCCCTAGAATGGCGCGGTAAAAGTGCAAAACCGCACGGAATCCGTACGGTTTGGCAAGAATTCCGTACGGATTCCGTACGGTTTCCGTACGGATTCCGTACGGTTTTGAATGACTAATAGCCGCGGCTATTAGTCATTCACTCCGGCTATTAGTCATTCACTCCGGCTATTAGTTATTCACTCCGGCTATTAGGTATGCAGAACGAGCCCCTCCCTCTTCTTTGCTTGACCACTAAGTTTGAAGGCTGTCTAACCAATCAGAGCTGCAGTGCCTCGATGTTTCGCTGTAACATAAAGCTGTGTTGTCTTTGCTAGTTTCTCTACAATGTAATGACCACCATTAGCTAGTGGAAAATACATTTGTGTCTAGTACAGTGATATATTTGTGTATGTTAGGCTATATATTGAGATGGCAGTGTGCGAAATACCCGACAATATTCGGGGATGTCGTCATCCCCAGATTGTTCTCGATGCAGTAGCCAGCTAGGCCATAACATTACATAACATGAACATGAACTGAATAACTGCCAGGTATATAGCATATCGGAGACGGGCACACAATCAGTGCATTTGCAAATGAGAGCCTGCAGTATGACCGATCTTGTGACATGTGGTCGGAGAGAGTCGTGTGTGTGTGTGTGTGTGTGTGTGTGTGTGTGTGTGTGTGTGTGTGTGTGTGTGTGTGTGTGTGTGTGTGTGTGTGTGTGTGTGTGTGTGTGTGTGTGGAGCAAGTTGTTAAAGGTAGTGTTTCTATTTGATGTTACAATATTTCATGGATGCAAGCAAGACAATCAATCTATATCTATAGCCTACATGACAACACACACACACGACACACACACACACACACACACACACACACACACACACACACACACACACACACACACACACACACACGCACACACTTTAAACACACTGGTAAAGCAATAGGAGCCTGCATTGGCTAAAGTTGTTGCGATGCGCGTTATTTTATAACAGGGAGGGGCAAAGTTGTGCATTACAATGCAAACCCGACAATAATTGGCACCGTTCTTGCGCACTCAGAAGAACATGAACTGAATAAATGCCTGCTGTAGCCTATATAGCATATCGGAGACGGGCACACAATCAGTGCATTTGCAAATGAGAGCCTGCAGTATGACCGATCTTGTGACATTATTTAACCATCCATCTACAGCTAATACGATCAGACAGATACATCATTGATCACATATAAGCCCATTACAAGCCCAACATCACCACGGCAGGTGCGCTCTCTCTCGCACATTCACACAATCACTCCAACTTCTCCAACTCCAAGGCAAGACTGTTTCACTAAGACCACAAACAACCACAACTAAACAGCCTACATATCCACAACAATTCACAATAATCAGTTCATTGCGTTTATCTTCTGTTTGTCGCACATGGCTAATTTGCATACTTCCACATGACTGTCGGCTCCGCTTGTCAAAAAATAGAACGTATTTGTGAATAAATGCTTTTCATTCTGAATACTGGACTTGGTGAGCTTAAATAGGCTACATTTAAGTGACCTTTAGTGAGATGGCCTAAAACAGAATTATTTGGAGGACTTATAGCCTACTTGTAGTGAAGTATTTTTAACAGTGTGTGGAATCTACAGCTGATCACTTTCACTGGCTAAGCAAAATGAATCCCGAAAAGTTGAACCTCTGAATTGATCCTGAAAGCCTATGTCCTAGAATAATTAATTTGTATTCCGTTTTAGGACATCTCACTAAAGGTCACTTAAATGTAGCCTATTTAAGCTCACCAAGTCCAGTATTCAGAATGAAAAGCATTTATTCACAAATACGTTCCTATTGCTTTACCAGTGTGTTTAAAGTGTGTGCGTGTGTGTGTGTGTGTGTCGTGTGTGTGTTGTCATGTAGGCTATAGATATAGATTGATTGTCTTGCTTGCATCCATGAAATATTGTAACATCAAATAGAAACACTACCTTTAACAACTTGCTCTACACACACACACACACACACACACACACACACACACACACACACACACACACACACACACACACACACACACACACACACACACACACGACTCTCTCCGACCACATGTCACAAGATCGGTCATACTGCAGGCTCTCATTTGCAAATGCACTGATTGTGTACCCGTCTCCGATATGCTATATACCTGGCATTTATTCAGTTCATGTTCATGTTATGTAATGTTATGGCCTAGCTGGCTACTGCATCGAGAACAATCTGGGGATGAGGACATCCCCGAATATTGTCGGGTATTTCGCACACTGCCATCTCAATATATAGCCTAACATATACAAATATATCACTGTACTAGACACAAATGTATTTTCCACTAGCTAGTGGTGGTCATTACATTGTAGTGAAACTAGTAAAGACAACACAGCTTTATGTTACAGCGAAACAGAGGCACTGCAGCTCTGATTGGTTAGACAGCCTTCAAACTTAGTGGTCAAGCAAAGAAGAGGGAGGGGCTCGTTCTGCATACCTAATAGCCGGAGTGAATAACTAATAGCCGGAGTGAATGACTAATAGCCGCGGCTATTAGTCATTCAAAACCGTACGGAAACCCTCTCCTTGCTTGTCTATTAAAAAATTAAAAATTTAAGTTAATAAACACGAGTCAAAGTCTTTAATATCCTGGCATCTTTACGCACGACTTATGTGTATTGTAAGCAGCCAATTGTATGCCCAGTATAATTACAGCATTTATGACTGGGGATTTACCTTGGGGATGATCGGTGTCCCCTTCATGGGCTCCCACCACTCCGGTGAGAGCTGTGTCACCGATCAAAGCGGCCACTCTCAAAGAGAGTTCCCCCACTCCCGTCCCCCCACCTGTTGCGGTCACGCTTCGGCGGTGGGCAGAAACCCTCCGCTTCACCTCCACCTTGAGGTCTGACCATTTTTTTTTAATTTCAGAGTGTGTGCGCTGCTGAGACCCCACTGCATTGACGGCCTCGCAAACACGCTCCCACTCACTTCTCTTTTGTTTTGCATTTATCCCTGTTGACAGGGTTCCAAATAGCATATGCTTGCGCATTTCTACCTCGTGGAGCAAAATCTCGAGCTCGGACTCCGTGAAGTTTCGTTTTTTGCCTTTGTTCATGGTGCCAGGTGATCGGATTAAGAGGTGAATATCAGGTCCAGAGGCCTATTTAAATGAAATTGCATATTTAAATGAGGGCGTGGACAGGGAGGAGTTTGGCACCTCGGCATGTGCGCTCAATTCCACGTTGATTGAGATGTACAAATGAAACGTGCTTGGATCCATGCGTTCGCACACTTTGATACATCTGAATTTATTTGTGCGTAAGACAGTTTCTGGGTTTTGGCGTACGCCAAGTTTCAGTATGAAATCCACGCAAGTCTTAGTACATGAGGCCCCTGATCTTTAACCTTTAACCTGGGCCCGGTTCTGTTGTAGAAAGGCCTTAGTTTCTCTTTCCTTTGGTTCTGTAACAGCCTGCTTTGTTCTGGAATAAACTGTTGAAAGGTTGAGGACTGAGGTGTGATCTGTGTGCTTAAAGGTTTATAATATTGTTTGAATCGTTTTACTGCTTGCAATAACCGTAGCGTAACGTCTGATCTGAGGGGGACCAAGAAGAACAAACCAATGAAGTTATTTAAATGTAATTTAATTATAACCGTCAATGTATGTATGCTTAATTAGAGACAAAGTGTTGGTGATGGTATGGCAGGTTAACGCATGGATGAGAGAGATCATTAGTGATTGATGTAGTGGTTGGTCATTAAGGAGGCTCTGTCATGATGCACTTGATCCCGCTGTGTGTTGGTTTCTTGGCTATTTCCATCCAGAGACATCCCGATCTTAGATCCACCCCACCTCCGCTCTAGATGGTTAGCATACCGGTCATTCCCCGGCTCTGAGTCCCCGGTCGGCCACCCCTGAGATGGACCGGCACACTCCAAACCCCTTCGGAGCGGATGGACGGAATGCCACCTCCGCGTTCCTGTTAAAATATTTCAAGCTTTAATATTTACTCTGCAGGCCCGATGAGGCCGGACGGCCTGGGCCGGTCCTGAAGCCCCGTGCCTTACGTCTGTGCATAAACACGTCGCACAGGAAGTGCTGTGGTTTCCTGCAGTGTAGTGTCGAGTCTGTGCAGCAGCCGAATGTGTGTAAATCAGTGTGTAGCCAGGCGCCCTACCACAGCTCGGTCCACAGCAGGAACCAGTGGGATCTGACTGGACGAGACCACCCGACACTCGTGTACGTATCACCGCCGGCTCACTACACAGCACTTATCGATGACGCAACGTCTCACCGGTGTTTGCTTGTTTTGTTGTGCAACAGGGCTGAGGAATTTGCAGCCAGATTCTGAAGACCTTGAGTCAAGCGGAGAGCAAGCAGTTGCCAAGTCCTTTCTTGTGCGTTTTATGAATGAAGCTGATGGATGCTATGGTTACCATGGCTACTACGGTGACTTGGGTGGTTATTTTTTGTTGATGTTTCCAGTTCAACAAATGTTTCATATGCTTCTGCAGGACTGATGTTTGCAGAATACCATTACAGAATACCAGTACAGAATACAAGGACAACATCAGTGTCTGCTGTGTTTGTGCATTATACTCCGAGGTGAACAGGAAGTGCTGTGATGTGGTCGCTGCTCGCTCGGAGGTACACTCTCACCTCGGTGGTACACTCTCACCTCGGAGGTACACTCTCACCTCGCTGGGTTTCAGACGCCGTTGTCGTCTGAAACCCACACGTAGGGGTTCTACTGTCAGAGATTGGAGGGTTCAAATATTAGGGGGTTCTACTGTCAGTAGAGACTAGAGGGTTCTAGGTAGAGGTCTGTGTCGAGATTCCACCTTAGATGTTCTAAGATTGCAGTATCAGTGTGTGTGGGCAGGAGGGAGGGTTTGTGGTTTTCTTGTGGACCACGTCACTGATGATACATTTTTTCTCAGACTAGACTGAAGAATGTCCCCTGTGTTCATTAGGGGGTCCTTACCCCTCCCCAGATTTTCCCCACCCACATACTGCTCCTCTGAGCCTGAGACCCCTGTCACCACCGGTCGGAGGACAATGTCGGTCTCTCTCGATTCAATTCTATGCTATTCAAAGGTTGAATAGAATAGGGAAATGACAAACGTTAACTTTTTTTTAAACATTATTAATTGTATGGGTCAGAATAAGCACCTGTGATCACATCTGGTTTTCATCACATTTTATTATGCTGCCTTAAATTACCAGAGCACCGGTTCAAACAAGTTATTAAATAGTAATAATTATAACAGTTCGTAATAATAAACATTGTGTTTGGAGCTTACATAGGATGAGAAACATTTTTTTCCATTAGGGTTCAAGCTAATAAATAATAATAATAATTTAATAGTGATATAATAAATAAAATAAGGGCACAAAATACATACATAAAGTATATATGAATACATAGGTATATGTATAAAGACCATGTTGAGGAGGCAGCATCAGAACAAGACAAACGTATCCTACTGTCGGCCTGTGGTCATGTAGCAGTATCGTCTTGGTACACACACTGTCTTAAATAAAATAAATTAATCGGATGGCAAGTGATTGTGTAGTCATAACAACCCCTGCATCCGCTGGCGCAAAGATGGCCGCCTCTTGGTCTTTTAGCCCTTCGTGGCGTCGCCGGCCCCCCGTTGCATGGAGGCGTACATCTGCAGCAGACTCGTCAGGTTGACCAGGAAATCGTCCCAAGGAGCGCTGGGCCCGGGCTCGCACGCGGTGGACGGGGTCGGCAGCTGAGGGGGGGGGGGGGGGGGGGGGGGGGGTTCAACTGGAGTTCAACTGGACTCTGCATAGCCTCCCCCTTAATCCCCCCTCCCCCCTCTAACACATGTATTGTGTGTTGTACGTCCTGACACTTAAAAATAGTACTTAGCATTGTGTAGCATCTTATCCTAGCTATCTGTGTTGTATACGGGGAATGAGTTAACCTAGTGATGGTTAGTGCTTGGCTCTTGGTTCTATGAACATCCTTACTGTACCGACAGAGATACATTGTTTCATCTTTCTTCTGACAATTGGACTGATAATAAGCCGCTTTGGATAAAAGTGTCTGATAAACGACCTGAATGTAAATGTAGGTCTTTCTGAAGGTCCACTAGTGAGCGGTGATCCACTGGCCTGGGCTTGTAGTAAAGTGAACTGAATAACTGCCAGGTATATAGCATATCGGAGACGGGCACACAATCAGTGCATTTGCAAATGAGAGCCTGCAGTATGACCGATCTTGTGACATGTGGTCGGAGAGAGTCGTGTGTGTGTGTGTGTGTGTGTGTGTGTGTGTGTGTGTGTGTGTGTGTGTGTGTGTGTGTGTGTGTGTGTGTGTGTGTGTGTGTGTGTGTGTGTGTGTGTGTGTGTGTGTGTGTGGAGCAAGTTGTTAAAGGTAGTGTTTCTATTTGATGTTACAATATTTCATGGATGCAAGCAAGACAATCAATCTATATCTATAGCCTACATGACAACACACACACACGACACACACACACACACACACACACACACACACACACACACACACACACACACACACACACACACACACGCACACACTTTAAACACACTGGTAAAGCAATAGGAGCCTGCATTGGCTAAAGTTGTTGCGATGCGCGTTATTTTATAACAGGGAGGGGCAAAGTTGTGCATTACAATGCAAACCCGACAATAATTGGCACCGTTCTTGCGCACTCAGAAGAACATGAACTGAATAAATGCCTGCTGTAGCCTATATAGCATATCGGAGACGGGCACACAATCAGTGCATTTGCAAATGAGAGCCTGCAGTATGACCGATCTTGTGACATTATTTAACCATCCATCTACAGCTAATACGATCAGACAGATACATCATTGATCACATATAAGCCCATTACAAGCCCAACATCACCACGGCAGGTGCGCTCTCTCTCGCACATTCACACAATCACTCCAACTTCTCCAACTCCAAGGCAAGACTGTTTCACTAAGACCACAAACAACCACAACTAAACAGCCTACATATCCACAACAATTCACAATAATCAGTTCATTGCGTTTATCTTCTGTTTGTCGCACATGGCTAATTTGCATACTTCCACATGACTGTCGGCTCCGCTTGTCAAAAAATAGAACGTATTTGTGAATAAATGCTTTTCATTCTGAATACTGGACTTGGTGAGCTTAAATAGGCTACATTTAAGTGACCTTTAGTGAGATGGCCTAAAACAGAATTATTTGGAGGACTTATAGCCTACTTGTAGTGAAGTATTTTTAACAGTGTGTGGAATCTACAGCTGATCACTTTCACTGGCTAAGCAAAATGAATCCCGAAAAGTTGAACCTCTGAATTGATCCTGAAAGCCTATGTCCTAGAATAATTAATTTGTATTCCGTTTTAGGACATCTCACTAAAGGTCACTTAAATGTAGCCTATTTAAGCTCACCAAGTCCAGTATTCAGAATGAAAAGCATTTATTCACAAATACGTTCCTATTGCTTTACCAGTGTGTTTAAAGTGTGTGCGTGTGTGTGTGTGTGTGTGTCGTGTGTGTGTTGTCATGTAGGCTATAGATATAGATTGATTGTCTTGCTTGCATCCATGAAATATTGTAACATCAAATAGAAACACTACCTTTAACAACTTGCTCTACACACACACACACACACACACACACACACACACACACACACACACACACACACACACACACACACACACGACTCTCTCCGACCACATGTCACAAGATCGGTCATACTGCAGGCTCTCATTTGCAAATGCACTGATTGTGTACCCGTCTCCGATATGCTATATACCTGGCATTTATTCAGTTCATGTTCATGTTATGTAATGTTATGGCCTAGCTGGCTACTGCATCGAGAACAATCTGGGGATGAGGACATCCCCGAATATTGTCGGGTATTTCGCACACTGCCATCTCAATATATAGCCTAACATATACAAATATATCACTGTACTAGACACAAATGTATTTTCCACTAGCTAGTGGTGGTCATTACATTGTAGTGAAACTAGTAAAGACAACACAGCTTTATGTTACAGCGAAACAGAGGCACTGCAGCTCTGATTGGTTAGACAGCCTTCAAACTTAGTGGTCAAGCAAAGAAGAGGGAGGGGCTCGTTCTGCATACCTAATAGCCGGAGTGAATAACTAATAGCCGGAGTGAATGACTAATAGCCGCGGCTATTAGTCATTCAAAACCGTACGGAAACCCTCTCCTTGCTTGTCTATTAAAAAATTAAAAATTTAAGTTAATAAACACGAGTCAAAGTCTTTAATATCCTGGCATCTTTACGCACGACTTATGTGTATTGTAAGCAGCCAATTGTATGCCCAGTATAATTACAGCATTTATGACTGGGGATTTACCTTGGGGATGATCGGTGTCCCCTTCATGGGCTCCCACCACTCCGGTGAGAGCTGTGTCACCGATCAAAGCGGCCACTCTCAAAGAGAGTTCCCCCACTCCCGTCCCCCCACCTGTTGCGGTCACGCTTCGGCGGTGGGCAGAAACCCTCCGCTTCACCTCCACCTTGAGGTCTGACCATTTTTTTTTAATTTCAGAGTGTGTGCGCTGCTGAGACCCCACTGCATTGACGGCCTCGCAAACACGCTCCCACTCACTTCTCTTTTGTTTTGCATTTATCCCTGTTGACAGGGTTCCAAATAGCATATGCTTGCGCATTTCTACCTCGTGGAGCAAAATCTCGAGCTCGGACTCCGTGAAGTTTCGTTTTTTGCCTTTGTTCATGGTGCCAGGTGATCGGATTAAGAGGTGAATATCAGGTCCAGAGGCCTATTTAAATGAAATTGCATATTTAAATGAGGGCGTGGACAGGGAGGAGTTTGGCACCTCGGCATGTGCGCTCAATTCCACGTTGATTGAGATGTACAAATGAAACGTGCTTGGATCCATGCGTTCGCACACTTTGATACATCTGAATTTATTTGTGCGTAAGACAGTTTCTGGGTTTTGGCGTACGCCAAGTTTCAGTATGAAATCCACGCAAGTCTTAGTACATGAGGCCCCTGATCTTTAACCTTTAACCTGGGCCCGGTTCTGTTGTAGAAAGGCCTTAGTTTCTCTTTCCTTTGGTTCTGTAACAGCCTGCTTTGTTCTGGAATAAACTGTTGAAAGGTTGAGGACTGAGGTGTGATCTGTGTGCTTAAAGGTTTATAATATTGTTTGAATCGTTTTACTGCTTGCAATAACCGTAGCGTAACGTCTGATCTGAGGGGGACCAAGAAGAACAAACCAATGAAGTTATTTAAATGTAATTTAATTATAACCGTCAATGTATGTATGCTTAATTAGAGACAAAGTGTTGGTGATGGTATGGCAGGTTAACGCATGGATGAGAGAGATCATTAGTGATTGATGTAGTGGTTGGTCATTAAGGAGGCTCTGTCATGATGCACTTGATCCCGCTGTGTGTTGGTTTCTTGGCTATTTCCATCCAGAGACATCCCGATCTTAGATCCACCCCACCTCCGCTCTAGATGGTTAGCATACCGGTCATTCCCCGGCTCTGAGTCCCCGGTCGGCCACCCCTGAGATGGACCGGCACACTCCAAACCCCTTCGGAGCGGATGGACGGAATGCCACCTCCGCGTTCCTGTTAAAATATTTCAAGCTTTAATATTTACTCTGCAGGCCCGATGAGGCCGGACGGCCTGGGCCGGTCCTGAAGCCCCGTGCCTTACGTCTGTGCATAAACACGTCGCACAGGAAGTGCTGTGGTTTCCTGCAGTGTAGTGTCGAGTCTGTGCAGCAGCCGAATGTGTGTAAATCAGTGTGTAGCCAGGCGCCCTACCACAGCTCGGTCCACAGCAGGAACCAGTGGGATCTGACTGGACGAGACCACCCGACACTCGTGTACGTATCACCGCCGGCTCACTACACAGCACTTATCGATGACGCAACGTCTCACCGGTGTTTGCTTGTTTTGTTGTGCAACAGGGCTGAGGAATTTGCAGCCAGATTCTGAAGACCTTGAGTCAAGCGGAGAGCAAGCAGTTGCCAAGTCCTTTCTTGTGCGTTTTATGAATGAAGCTGATGGATGCTATGGTTACCATGGCTACTACGGTGACTTGGGTGGTTATTTTTTGTTGATGTTTCCAGTTCAACAAATGTTTCATATGCTTCTGCAGGACTGATGTTTGCAGAATACCATTACAGAATACCAGTACAGAATACAAGGACAACATCAGTGTCTGCTGTGTTTGTGCATTATACTCCGAGGTGAACAGGAAGTGCTGTGATGTGGTCGCTGCTCGCTCGGAGGTACACTCTCACCTCGGTGGTACACTCTCACCTCGGAGGTACACTCTCACCTCGCTGGGTTTCAGACGCCGTTGTCGTCTGAAACCCACACGTAGGGGTTCTACTGTCAGAGATTGGAGGGTTCAAATATTAGGGGGTTCTACTGTCAGTAGAGACTAGAGGGTTCTAGGTAGAGGTCTGTGTCGAGATTCCACCTTAGATGTTCTAAGATTGCAGTATCAGTGTGTGTGGGCAGGAGGGAGGGTTTGTGGTTTTCTTGTGGACCACGTCACTGATGATACATTTTTTCTCAGACTAGACTGAAGAATGTCCCCTGTGTTCATTAGGGGGTCCTTACCCCTCCCCAGATTTTCCCCACCCACATACTGCTCCTCTGAGCCTGAGACCCCTGTCACCACCGGTCGGAGGACAATGTCGGTCTCTCTCGATTCAATTCTATGCTATTCAAAGGTTGAATAGAATAGGGAAATGACAAACGTTAACTTTTTTTTAAACATTATTAATTGTATGGGTCAGAATAAGCACCTGTGATCACATCTGGTTTTCATCACATTTTATTATGCTGCCTTAAATTACCAGAGCACCGGTTCAAACAAGTTATTAAATAGTAATAATTATAACAGTTCGTAATAATAAACATTGTGTTTGGAGCTTACATAGGATGAGAAACATTTTTTTCCATTAGGGTTCAAGCTAATAAATAATAATAATAATTTAATAGTGATATAATAAATAAAATAAGGGCACAAAATACATACATAAAGTATATATGAATACATAGGTATATGTATAAAGACCATGTTGAGGAGGCAGCATCAGAACAAGACAAACGTATCCTACTGTCGGCCTGTGGTCATGTAGCAGTATCGTCTTGGTACACACACTGTCTTAAATAAAATAAATTAATCGGATGGCAAGTGATTGTGTAGTCATAACAACCCCTGCATCCGCTGGCGCAAAGATGGCCGCCTCTTGGTCTTTTAGCCCTTCGTGGCGTCGCCGGCCCCCCGTTGCATGGAGGCGTACATCTGCAGCAGACTCGTCAGGTTGACCAGGAAATCGTCCCAAGGAGCGCTGGGCCCGGGCTCGCACGCGGTGGACGGGGTCGGCAGCTGAGGGGGGGGGGGGGGGGGGGGGGGGGGGGGTTCAACTGGAGTTCAACTGGACTCTGCATAGCCTCCCCCTTAATCTTCTGACAATTGGACTGATAATAAGCCGCTTTGGATAAAAGTGTCTGATAAACGACCTGAATGTAAATGTAGGTCTTTCTGAAGGTCCACTAGTGAGCGGTGATCCACTGGCCTGGGCTTGTAGTAAAGAGGACTTACGTTAGCCGTATAGTTCACCAGTTCATCCACAACCAGTTCGATCTTAGCTTGGTGATCTTCACACCCTTTTTCGGCGGTCCTGAGCCCTGAGATCACGCACTGCAGCGAGGCCTTCATACAGTCTTCCTGCGGAGGAACACACACGTCTGTCTTTAGTAGACTGCAGTCAGCAGGCTCTGCTCAGGAGGTAGAGCCGCCACATCCGCTACTAGAGAGAGCGGTGGGGACGCAAGCCAGCTCGAAGGGCACCAATCAAGAGACTGTTCACTGCCAGACACCTGCTGTGTCTATAGGCTCACTGGCTCTGTGTTTCCTGTTCTACCCTTGAAGTATTCCATCCCCCTCTTTAGTTTTATGCTCCCAATAAAGGGGTTAATTGTTAATTAGTATTAATTGTATAGGGTCACAATAAGCAACTCTGTTCACATCTGGTTTTCATCACATTTTATCATGCTGTCTTAAATTGTCAGAGCACCGGATCAAACAGGTTCACATCAAGTTAATAAATAGTCAGAATAATAACAATACGTAATAGTTTACAATGTGTTTGGAGCTTTTCGAGAGCTTACATTAGGCTCATTCGCAGTTTGTACACTGTTACACCTGAAGTATTCCATCCTCAGTAGGTCTTGCTTTAGTTACAACATTTTTATCGTGTAGTGCATGTTTTCTAAAATGAGTCTGTTTGAGTTAAAGAAGAAATATCAAACTTTTTGCACTTACGTTCATTGGTTGTGTATAGAAGCTCATATTAGCTGGCTGTTGGGATGGAAGGAAAGTGATGGAATCAGTGAGTTTTGTTGAAAGACAAACATGGAGATATCAGTACAAAATTGATAGATAGAAATATTAGAAAACTTACACAGTCGACATTCTGACGGAGGAGTGGTACCTGGGCAGCAGCCCAGTGGATTGGTCCAGCCTGCACCATCCAAGACAGAGCGATAGTCCAAAAGGCAATCCTGAAAATATTCTCCATTTCAACGGTGAGGGGTTGAGAGTTCAGCCTTAGAGATAGAAGTCTTCTCGGTAAGTGGCTTCGGCTCTTAAGTGGTGAGTTTGTGCTGTATTGCATGCTTGGATGTTATTTATATACAGTAGGTGTGGGGTGGAAATAGTGTGGTGAAAGGGTTTGGATATTACCTAATACATAGAGAAGAGTTTTTCTATAGATGACTGTTGGGTTTTTTCACACTTGATGGCTGAGGTGAAACCCCTTGGGCTGGTTGCACTTGCTTGCCTTTCATCATCTGTCAGTGGAGCTTCAGCCATCCCCTGTGCCTGACCTATTTAGAGGTCATTGGTTTAACATTAGTTGGATAATACTGAGACATTCAGGGGGTCTCCGATTTTTCACCTTGATTCCATTAACATGTCACAGCTCGGCAACACAAACGTCTACTGGGTGTCCCCCCCCCCCCCCCCCCCCCCATCGCCCCCTAAAAGAAAAACACAAGGCTGAAATTTTCCTGCCTTCCCAGACTCTTTCAGTCCTGTCCTTTGTCTAAATGGGAAGGGTCCTCTTCCACGGAGCCCGCCATGTCTTTACAGTAGCCCAGAACGGACAAAAGGCTTTACATTTTTTACTCAGAATCTTCATCGCTTTCTTGCTTGCAGACTATGCATTATAGTTTTACAGACTATATAACTAAATCCATATTCTAGATAGCGTAGCTAACAGGCCACCGGAGCTGTTCCTATGTCCTTGGGGAGGGACTGGGAGGGGTGTGGAGGGGGGTATGCAGAAGGCGGCATTCTGCAACCTCACCACTAGAGGGCACTAAATCCTACACACCGCACCTTTAACAGTTTGGGTGATTTATTTTGTTTGTTATTAAAGTTATTTTATACCTTTCAATGTTGGCCTGGGTCGAGAAGTATAAATCAAGTTACGTTGTTTTAGCCTCCTAGTGGTTGAGTGACAAACTGCAGCCATTGTACTATTTTTAAGTGCCAGGAAGTACAACATACAATAAGTGAGTAAGAGGGGTGTGGGGGGGGGGGAAGGGGGGGAGGCTATGCAGAGTCCAGGTGAACTCTGATAAGTTGTTGAGGATCAGACAGGGTGAAGGAAGTTGGACATTTTCCAACTAGACATCACATACAGCCGAACCTCAACACCATGATGATGACAATCTTTATCGTGGTGACTATGCGTTGAAGCATGCAGCGGTACATTGTTGATGTGGCCCAGAACCATTAGAAAGTGTCGACTTTGATATTGAAGGAGGTTAATCATGGGGGGGTTTCCCCCTTGCAGAACCCTGCCTCTCTAAACCCAGGGCCGTGTGGGGCTGTCTAACACATTCACACTCATACCCTCCACCATCTTCGGGCCCACTTTCCATCTCCAGTGCCCCACTGGTGATCTCTGGTGTGGGGTTCAGAGGACGGGGTAAGGCGGGGGAGTTTCATCCATGGAATTAATAATCGTTTCCGTGCTTCAGTGAACACTTCTTTAGGGTGGCCATTGTAGATCTCACGGTTTCCTCTGTGCTCCAGCCTGGTCTTCAGAAATGGGTCGGATGTCTGTCGCTCTTGTCTAGTTGTTGCACTCCTTCTAAGATGTTGGAGTGGTCAGGGATCTTGTAGTCCGAACACTGTAATATTTAGTTAATATTAATGATATTAATATTAATTAATTAATAATTAACTAATATTTATCCAACGTTTAGATCAATGAGGTGAAAGTGAAACAAAACCGAAAATAAAAAGGAATTTGGTCCACGTGGTAAACATGAGGACCTGTCCCCCCGTCCACCCCCCGCTTGAGGAAGTTGTTGTTATCGTAGTAGGATACTTGTAGAGAGTCCTTTGACTCTCGCTGGTGTTCTGAGTCGGCTCCACCACAACGCCCACAGCGTGCAGAGTATCCTCACTGACGCTTCCTACCGTGACTTTCCACTCTTCTTGGTTCCACCTTTCATCTCCATAATTTACCTTTTCAAACAAACAAGCTCTGCGTGGGAAACGGTTTCAGGGAGATGACCCTCAGTGGGGTGAATGAGTCTACATTGTAATAACAAGGTTCATATCCTAATCTTCATCACTGGCAAAGAAATAAAGCACTGATGAATATTGTGTGTGTTTCAAGGTGTGTGAGATAACGTGTGTGTGTTTTCGTTAGTTTGTGTGTGTATTTCAAGGCTTAAACAGTGTTTTTAGGGTCAAACATTGTTTCTAGGGTTGAACAGTGTTTCTAGGGTCGAACAGTGTTTCTTGGCTTAAACAGTCAGTGTGTTTAAATGACAGTCAAGAAAATCGAATTATTGTCTTAGTCCGAATATGATTGGATTATTAAGATGCATGTATACACCTAAATCTAAAATCTAATCTAATCGGGTTACTCATAGTCTTAGACCCCTAGATTATTTGATTGATAGTCGCAATAAGCGTGCATGTGTACATTCAATTTGATTGGAATCGGATTTTGTGCTCTGCGCATGCTCGAGATCTTTTCCCGGGGCCCTGGGGCAAAAGTATAAGGAGAAGATAGTCGTGTTGTTGTCGCCGTCGGAAAATACAAGAAACTGTGATTTATTTTAAAAGGTGGCGAAGAAGATGGAGGAAACCGGTGTCGTGCCAATGTAGTTACACCCTAGAAGAAGTGTATCATCATCAACACGCATTCAGTACACACTAGCCTTCGGTTACGAGAATGGCAGTGTGTGTGTGTGTGTGAGTGACCTCAGCGAGTGAGTGGACGAGCGAGGAAAGCGAGTGGTAGCGTGTGTCAGTTTAGTTAATGAATGAGTCCGGTTGTGTCTGTGCAAACGTGTACTGTAAAGTTAGTACGTTCGAGTACGGTCTGAGAGCCGACAGCAGGAAAGGTGAAACACTTTGATTTCACCATAGGCTGAATTAAAAGTACATATTTTTCTAAATGTTGGTCATCAACGAGGTTGTAAAGTAGGAACTTCGTAATATAATTTTTTTACGATCTTCATTCATTCATTGCGCCGAAGCCGAACTGACGGGGATATTCTCTGATATTATGATGTCATGAGTGGTGGTGAGTTAGGTCCCCACTTCACTGTAAGCGTCTTTGGGTCATTGGAAAAGCACTATATAAATATAATGAATTATTAATCATTATTATTATTAATATGAATCTTAAAGACTGCACTGGGTTCTCCGAACCTCTGGTACTTCAACAACAAGTAACGACTCGTAGTGGGGGTTATCTCGGCCATGGTGGAGAAGGAATTGGGGGAAAGGAACTTTGGATATGACTTTATGAAGTCCAGATTGAACCGCGACATGGAGGAGAAAGGGATTGTTGTTGTATGCCTCCTGCGGACTCCCGGAGGAGCTGCTCCGCCGCCGCCGGAGGAGTCCGCATACGACCGAGAGGTCGAAACAATGGAGCGTCTGAGAAATGACATGGACCCGAAGTGAATTGACAGCTGTCTACTGGAAACATCTTCCTTGAATGCCGCCTGAGTTTGTTGTTGCTGGTGACGTAAAGAGGTCAGCCGGTGTCTCTACTTTAACTAGTTGAAATTGGTACAGCGCCATATAACGTACTGGGGCATGAAATGCTTCCCTCAATGTATTGATTTTCTCACCGCCATGTATGCACTGACAATTAGAACTATGAACTATGGCTCATAGAACTATGGCTTTAATCTGAATAAGCTGTATATGTAAACGTACTGAGTGTTTCTAGGGTTTAAAAGTGTTTTAGGGTTGAACAGTGTTTTAGGGTTGAACAGTGTTTCTAAAGTTGAACAGTGTTTCTAGAGTTGAACAGTGTTTCAAGGCTTTAACATTGTTTTAGGGTTGAACAGTGTTCCTAGGCTTGAACAGTGTTTCAAGGCTTAAACAGTGTTTATAGGGTTTAACAGTGTTTCAGGGTTGAACAGTGTAACAAGGGTTTAACAGTGTTTCTTGGGTTTAACAGTGTTTTCTGTGTTTCCAGTCCGTGCAGAGTCATTGATTAACCTTATTCCTGTACTGACCACCTTCTCACACCCTGTCAAAATGAAAGTGCGTCACTGACATGAAGGTTATAATTAACACCAGCATGGAGGATTATGAGGAGGACCTTCACCTCAAATCGCCTGATTTGGTGTGTTGAACTTTTAGGTCAACGGAAACCTCTCTCTGTACCTCCGTGGTCCGGTGGGGCAGCTGTCACCTTCACAACTGCAGTAACCTGTCATCTCTGGCCGGGGCTTAAGGGAAAAGAGAAAGGGATTCCATTCAGAGAGTCGACAGATGAATGGTGCGAGGCCGCCGTTCCCTCCCACGGAGGGGAAGGTGGTGGTTAAGATGGGAGGATGTAGCAGCCGACAGACGTCAGGGCAACACCCTGACTGGGAACGGAGGGTAACCTGGGGTGGGCCCGGGGAACCACATCAGTCGAGTGATGAGTCAAACCCCGGCAGCACGGCCAGGGAGGGAGGTGGGAGACTGGGGGCTGCTGGGAGCTCTGGTTTACACCCTGGAACAGGGATAACGTTTCCTGCTGAACGGACTTCTCTAGCCAGTGGCCACTCAAAGCTCTGTGCAATACTAACATTCACCCATTCATGCACACATTCACGCACCGCCGGCGGTGTCAGCCACGCAGGGCGACGGCCAGCCTGTCGGGAGCAGTCGGGGTGAGGCGACTCGCTCGGGGACACCTCGACACTCCGCTAGGAGGAGCTGGGGATCGGACTAGCAACCTTTTGGTTACAATTCAACCCGCTCTACCTCCTGAGCCACTGCTGCCCACTAGGCTGCTGAACATCCAACGTGTGTATTTATCCAGTGTCCTGAGCTTCCGTGTGTCCCGAGCGGGGGGGCGATGGAGCCCCTTGACGACAGCGTTAGCTACGAGCCCGCGGACGTGAGCACGGACACGGACACACTGTATCACAGACCATTTATATTTAGGTTCTCTCTTTTTTTGGTATTAGTAAAGTACGTTTATATTTCTACATTGAGGGTGAGACACTTTTAACCAAAGCCTTAGATACACAACAATATACCGCTGTCAGTACAGTAAGGATGTTCATAGAACCAAGTGCCAGGAACTAACCATCACTCGGTTAACCCATTCCCCGTATGCAACAAAGATAGCTAGGATAAGATGCTACACAACTAAGTACTATAATTAGGTAAAACATACGATAAGGGCGTACATTAAGGCCCAATCCCGTTACACCCCTTGGCACAAACCCTTAACCCAACCCCTACCCCTACCCTTAAACCTACCCCTTAGCGCTACCCCTCAATGCTAACCCTACGAAATTGGACGACAACCCTTCAAGACCCAATTACAGTATGTCATTCGTAGTCGTTGACAGGGTTTCGATCGGTTTTTTGATCTTTTGATCTGTCTCTGGAATTATTCTGTATAGTTTGAATGTCTTAGGAATGCAGCCTCACCCACATGGAAAAACACGGTATGATTAGATAAGAATATCATTCATTTTTTAGGAACTGCAATATTGCAGTTTATTTTGGATCAAACATTATACAAGATCAACATAATATATAAAAGCAGAATAAACATAGAACTTGAGGTAGTATGACAACCATGTTAAACATAAAAGTCATACAAACAAGAACCAGTGATATAATGGAACTAATATTGCATATTACAAAAAGGCATCAACCAGCACATTTTATTAATAACTTTTTCAAAGGGCCCCAAAAAACAGTTGGTTTTAAACCATCAGTGGATGGTTAATCTTTCTATCTTCCTGGGGGTTGGGGGGCTTAGGGCTGTATTGTATACCAATGCAGAAGAGGTGCTTGAGGTGGAGGGTAGAGGGCTATGTGGTGGCAGCGGCCTCAATGATCTCCTGAAAGAAAACATAACAACTAAGAAGGAATTATATGGCAGAACCGGGTTATATGGCCACATGTTATGTACAATATATAATAACTGATATATATATAGATAGAAAGATATTTCTATCAAAATAAATGAAAAAATGCATTGGTTTATAAAAAAAAAAAGAACTATTGCATTACTTGGTAGAAGCTTATCTTCAACCTCGACTCCCTAAAACATGGAACATATGGATACCATTGTCCCATTTTGTTGGACAAAATGGGACATGGAAATATGTCCAGTACTGACTTCCCTTTATCGGCGGCCGGCATAATGCAATGGTCCTCATCATTTATTTAATGACTAATAACATAGGAAACACTTACATTTGTGGTTTTCGATCCTGTCGCATCTTTTCATATTGCATATGATTTTTCTTGGTTTTCTATTTTATCGCAAGGTATTGTGGGAGCCAGTCACAACTTTAGCGTTGCTAGGGTGCCCATCGAAAATCTTAACTTCAAGGGGATGTTAGCCCTCTGCCTTACCCCTTTGCCCTCAATGGGACGACCCTATGCCGCGAGCAACAGCGGTTGAGATTGTGGTTGGGGCAAAGGATTGAGACTGACTGAGCCTACCTGCCAGGACGTATAACATACAATAAGTGAGCAAGAGAGGTGTGGGGGGGTAAGGGGGAAGGCTATGCAGAGTCCAGGTGAACTCCTCCACAATCATGGATCTGTTCTTCTGCTTGAAGTTGTGCTGCTGATTATGTTGTTTGTTATTCGTTGTAGTATTATAATGTATTGCCATGATCAATAATGCCAGGAATCCATATTGTACTGTAATCTGATAATTTTGTGACACTAAGGGAGTTGTAATCAGTCTGCGGACAATGTCGTTGCTGAACTGGTTATACTTATAGTTATAGTTTAAAGCCTTTAATTTAGGGAACAGCATTTCTTTACAATGTTGGAGTGAGTCCTGGAAATCTTCGCCACAGAACTACGTCAGTGATTCTGTATTAACCATTGTGGCTTAGTGTGTAGGCGGTGTCAGAAGGTCAATAGTAATCTGTAATTACACATTCACACTTATTTGTTATCATGGTATGACTCGCATTCGATTGTTTCCGTCAAGATATGATCATTTCAAGCCCATAGATTTACTTTCCCCTTCCCACTCTGGCAACACTGGTATCAGGAGGGCAAGAAAGGGACAGATGATCGGCTAAGAGATACCAAGGAGAAAGACATTACTAGTCAACCCAGAGTATGACAAACACAATGACACATGTTTTTTCTTCTAGACTTATATCAGTCAGTCTTGTGTACATAAACACACATCTGGTGGTGGTTAGTGAGGTCCCCCCCTTCACTGTAAGCGTCTTTGGTTCATTGAAAAGCGCTATACAAAATAAATGAAAATAATTTATTTTCTTGTGATAATGGGAGGTAACCGTGTGGTCTTCAGAAAGCCCCCTCTTCACTGGGAAGTCCAGGGTCCTGTAGCCGTGACGAAAGAGCCTGTGGTAGGCCAACTCTCTGCACTCGGGGCAACCTGCTGCAGGCAACACCTGCTGGAGGCAGCTGTGCGCACTTGGGCTGTGCTGGCGTGCACGTCGCTGGTGCACGTGCGCAGACAGGCTGACTGTGATCAGTGATTCCAGAGGGTTCTGGTACGTTCCACCATGAATGGTATCATATGACGCCAGAGATGCCACGCCAGCGCTTTGTGCACCAGACCATTTCCTTTTTGGTAATGGTCAATTCAGTCTGCAAACTCAATTTAGTCTGCAGCCACTCTCACACGTCACCTGTTCTACACGATCAAATACATCAGCTTCCTTCTTTACAAAGTCTCTTGTTGTGTTACTTTGTGATCTCTTGATGCTTCCTACCTTTAGTCTTAAGTAATTCATGAGCCGATAGCATCAAGCGTTTGTGTTCCTTTACACATTCTGCTGGCAGGATGCTCCACAGTATTGTTTTAATTCTAATAACAAAAATGAAACACATGTATGAAACACATGTATCATCTGTCACCACCACTGCAACCTCCAGTAGGGGTTGCAGTAGTGGGGACAGATGATACATGTTATTTTGGCTGCATGCAGTGACGGTAGTTTACCAGCTGGGCTGCCTGTTATTGAAACGTGTTGAGCAGCTAGCTCGCACATGGTCTGAGTTGACGACCTGCTTAGCTAGGGTGACCATATTTTCATTTGGGAAAACCAGGACACCTTGTCGGGGCGGGGCGGGGTGGCTGGGGGGTGGGCGGTCATGTGGAGGATGCTGCTGCTTTAATAGTATTTTATTATTATTCAATTATACCGTTATATTATATTATATAGATAGAACTAGATATTTACAGTTGGTTTATTAAAAATGCTTTTCAGTAAAAGTCAACAATAACTCCAATAACAAATGATAATTTTATTCAAAATGCTTGAGTCAACAATTCCTGTAATGAATGAACAGCACAATGAAAGAAATAATGTTGCATCTTAACATGCTTCACTTAACAAGTTAACAATAACTCTGAACTCGAAATAACACTCACTTAGCCTCAGTAATGAACAAAATAAAGTCTGTTTTGTAGGGCTATTGGGGGGGGGGGGAATTAACCAATGAGCTGATTAACAATCATTGAAAATAATTAAAATAAATAACAAATGAGCTCATTTACAATCAGGTAGCCTATTGGAGAAAATAAATTAACAAATTAGCATAATACAAAAAAAAACCTCTTGTATACTCGAAAAAATTACTTAAAATATAAAAAAAAATAAAAAAAATATCAACACACCATCTTAACTTCCCTGCTTAATCCTCGTCTCCCTCTTCATCTGTTTTGTCCTCCTCTTCGTCTGGTTTTTCTTCCTCGTCCTTCTTTGCCCATTTGTATTTAGCTGTAGAGCTGATCTTCTTCAGCAGTGTCTTGTGGCCCAACATGTACGTGTGAAAGTCCTTGCATGACATATCTTTGAGATTGTATTGCACAAATAGGATCCCTTTCAAAGATGGAACTGAGAGCTGGTTCCTCTCCTTTGTCCACTGGCTCTGCATCAGTGAAAACACTCTCTCCACATTTGCATTATGTGGAGAAAGTGCGAAGACAAACTGTGCCATCCTCAGCAGCTCCGAGTAGCATCCGATGCTTTTGGCCTTCTCGAAGTACTTGACCCACCTCTGGTGCACCTGCAGGCCCATGAATGCTTCATCCTCACTGCAGCTTTCCACAAATTTCTTTAAATTGGACACTTGGTCAAAGCATTTCACATCGTCAATTGCCACCCCTTTCTCCTCAAGGTACTTGATGCAGGCCTCCACATCATCCCACTTAGGTGCCTCGCTCATGTCCATCCACATGAAAGGTGTGAATTCTTCCATGGGCGCCATCCATTTCTCCAGGTACTCCAAGCATGAGCTATACATGCCTAGCACATCCGCCATGAACTTGTCACATCCCTCTCCAAGTCCTTCTCTGCGGTGTGCGGCAAGCAGTCCCTTGACTTTCAGGGACATGAAATTATTGGTCTTCCGTTCAATAACAACGTTGTGGATGCTGCTCAATATTTTCTTGATTTCCATGATGGAGTTGTCCTCCCTTTCCATCTCCTGAATGTGGCAGTGGAAGATGGACATGAGGGAGTGCATGTGCCACAAATACACCTCACTAAAAGGGTTTTCAAAAAAAACCTTGATCATCACAGGTGGCTTTTCTTGGGATAAAAAGAATGCTTTTAGAGCAGGGAACATCTGCAGCATCCTCTCTATTCCTGGGAATAGAGAGAGCCACCTGGTCTTGCTGTGTGACAGCATCCTCCTGTATTCCACATCCACAAAATCGCAGTACTCTTTGAGGGACTCTGTGCGCACAGTGTATATGTGGAAGTACTGGTAGATTTTGAAAATGATATTTTCAATGTCCACATTAAGCCTATCTGCCCCGTGATGGACACAGTTGTTAAGGATATGTGCTGGGCATCCCACGCCAATCAATGTTTTGTTTTGTAGCAGCCTCTTCAAATGTGCAAACACATTATTTCCCCCTTCGTCACGCCGAGTTCCACCAAAATTGGTGTTGCAATTGTCGCCGGTAAATGCGACGCATTTGGAGGCCAAATTGTTTTTCGTCAATGTTTGCATTAAGTAATTGGCGATGGTTGTTGCAGTCTCGTTGGGTGTATCTTGCACTTCAATTAGTTTACTCTGAACACCACCCGCCTTCCAATCAAAATACTGAATAATGATGGGGAAGATTTTCACCGCACCATGATTGCTCCCATCAGTACTTACACCACAATAAGGGATGTCTTTTAGTGCTTCGTGCGCCACTTCTACAGAATGCGGTGCCAGTACACTATCAACAATAGCCTCGGTCTTAGTTCGGGCACAACTAAACTTTTTAGCAGTGTCTGAATCGGGGAGGGTCTTTTTGAGCAATGCACTAGTGCAGTCCATGGATCTGTAACTGTTGTGGTGTTTCACTGTGTGAAATGACCATGCAGCCTCCGCTGCATTCACTGCATCCTCGTTCCCTGGTCTGAGAAAGTACTGTGTGATCGAGCTAGCACTACCCTCGCCTCGGACAGCTGTTTTGTGCTTCTCGGTGTCCAGGTGGATTTTCAGATCTCTTGCACCTCCATTGGACACCGAGACATATGTGCCTGCTTTGCACACTGTGCACAAGGCTTCCCATTTGTCTCGACCCGGTCTGAAAGCTGGGAAACTCTTTAGTAATTCGTCGGTAAACGAGCACTTGCGCTTCGGCATGTTGCTTGCGTATGACTGACAGTCACGTTGTCTACGTTCTGATTAATAGGGCTGACAGCATAGGGGCGGGGATTAGGCTACGTCGCACGCAGCGCCGTGGGCAGTGCCCTAGTGCATGTAAATGTAATGGTCCAAAGAAGGTAATTTTAAAAACCAGGACATTTCCTCACTTTCTAAAAATAACCCGGGACACCCGGGACAGGACGTGAAATACGGACATGTCCCGGGAAATACGGACGTATGGTCACCCTAGCTTAGCATCTCTACGTTCTGACAGCTGGAGAGTGTGTCTTGTGACCCCATGTGCAACACAACCTTTTGCAGAAAGACAACAACATTGTTTTGACATGACTGGAAATTCTCAAGGGGAAATCTACTGTCTTGGGTTGGAGTGGTGCATCCTTTGACAGGGGGTTCACTGGAGCCACAAAACCTGCTGAGCACAGTCAGCCTCTAGATCCGACCTCGTTCTCAGTCTCAACAAAAACAGCTTGTGTCATCGGGCTGCAGAAGGGAATAATGATGTGCACCTCATCTCCTTCTGGAGTTCATGCCAGGTGACCATGTGGTCTTCAGAAAGCCCCTCTTCACTGAGAGGTGGGCTGGTTCTCTGAACGCTAGCACCATCGGACCAGGTGACCCTGATTACATGCATCTACCTACAGGCAGCTGCTCTTCCTCTGTGGTCTGGTGGATCACCTTCATGCCTGTCTCGTATTTGCATTGATCAAACGTGATGAGCAACTTTCTCCAGAGAAATGTGGACCGCACCACCTCGTTCTCCACCGTCTCCTTCTCCACCTCCTTCGTATACTGTGTGTGTGTGTGTGGTTAATTATGTCTGTATATCTGTGTTCCTCCATTCCTGTTTGTGTGTATCTTTCCCTGTCAGTCTCTATTCCTGTTTGTGGATCAGCCGTCTACCTTATGTTTATACGAGACATATCGTGTTCACATTCAACATATCTGTTTGGAGTAACGTTATATCTGTTGACTATTACTATTAAGACCTAAATAACAATCCACAGACGTGCACAGACCTGTGGCCCAAATGTACCATTTACTACTCTGGTAACATTATCACAAATCATCTCGGATTTGCTCTCAGAGTTTAGTGAGGTATCAGCATTTATAAATATAGCTTTTTAGTTCAGTTTGTAGAGATCGTTTAGATGGCAGGTGTTCGGAAGCAAAAACGGGAGGTAACCTCGCGATAATTAGATTGGTTGGGCGAGATTAGGTTTGCTGATGCATCAATCCTCTACCCGTCAATTGTCGCCAGGGGGCGCCATAGAGCTAAATAAGGACCAGGATAGTAATGGGACCTCTACGAATGGTCAAATCTCCTAAACTTTATCCTTCCTTTATTTACCTTTGTGGAAAACGGCATCGGGTCAAGGAAAGATGAAAAGGTGCTTCCTTTCGAAAATAAGACAGAACTGTTCAAAATTAATTCGACTCCACTTTTCCTAACCAACGTCATTGCACGATGGCGAGTATTGCTGACCTCTAGCGTCTCTTGTGTTGAACTACAGTTTTCCAAAGTTGGACTACAACAAACGCTCTTTCGATCCAGGCGTTCTTGACGTAAACTTATTGATTTCAACCAGGTTGTCGGCAACAGTGAGAATCACTTAGGTCGGACTTGGCCAACGGGAATATTTTGGGCCACTTCCAATCCCAATTCACATGTGAATAAAAAGAGGCTCAATTTATGTTGAGGTTGAATTTAACTGCCCCAAGTAGTCTTTCTTAAATGTGAAGTCAGCGTTGTATTTTCTTACGTGTTTATTGTGTGCTTAATAACCAGCAATAAATGAAATCATTTCAATGATTTCTTTCTGGAATTTATCAATTGTATTTTCTTCTCTTCCCTCCTTCTGCTTTACCGCGTCTCTCATGCGTCTTCGGTAGAGTCGGTAAACTTCGTCAATAGCATGTTGCTTAAGTTTAAATATTGCCGCCATAAAGGATTATGGGATACATACGACTATCTCCTTTCCTTTCGCAAAGGTTGCTCAGGGGCCTCTATGAATTCTCTTTTTTGCATAGGAAATGTCCTTTCCTAACAAGACGGCCAGGAAGTAGGAGGAAAGGGGGTTCGAATTCTGAAAATGCTTAGGAAAGGAGCCTCGATGCTTCCTTTAACCCTCGTTTAGCATATGTTACTCCTGAGCTTCCTTTGCGAAAGGAAAGGAGAAAGTGGTATCCCATAATCCTTTACGGCAGCAGTATCATGCCACCGACGAAGTGTACCGACTTTACGCAAAGACGCATGAGGGGCGCAGTAAAGCAGAAGAATAGAAGAGAAGAAAATTAAATTGATAATAATGGATAGCATTAGCAACTAGAAAATGCATTTCCTGCAGAAAATGCGGTGAGTGCTGTAGTGCAAAGTCAGGTTGAAAATATGTTTTAATAAAGATAGTTTAAGACGTAAAGAGATGTTAAATGGCAAGAGAAGGGATCAAGTGAAGGGATTTGAACATTGAATTCGAGTCTAAATGGAGTAAACAATGTAAACATGCACACCATTTAAAAATTGTAAAATGGTTGGAAACAAATAAAGTGAAGGGTTAGCGATCAAGTTTGAATACATTTGAGATAGGCCTAGATAACAATTATATTTCCAATAGATTGATCATTTTAGCACCAGTGAAACAAGAAACACTGTTACCTCTATGGAAGTCAATGAGATCTACTGAAATTATAAAATATAATATAAAAACTACAACTGTTGATACAATAACTGTAATGATGTATAAGAAGTTAAAGAAGAAAAAAATAATGAATAACTGAACTAAAAAAGAAAAACGCTAATGAAGTGTAAGTGTCATCCCAGCCCGATCTAACCATAATGCCGTCTTTGGTTTAGTTGCTGTGATCATGACTGGACGCCTGCGGCCACACCACCTGACAGCGACTAGCTCACTCACCAGCACATCAACCTCAACACCCTGGTCACTCATTTTCTATGTTCCATTTACTCACAATATAACAATGAGTGCCCCAACTAAGATATTACTACTGTTGGTTTAAGAAAAAAACAAATACTCTTGTTGAGCTGGTCAAAGAAAAGTATTTTATTGTATCTTCTTTCGAGATTTTCTCTCCATTGTAATCTCTGCTTACTTGTCCTACTATCATCCCTTGATCAACAAAGTGTGGGTTCCCATTTTATCACAGTTTAGTATACTGCTGTTCTTTAATAACAAGGCATATATCGTAAAAGCACATATTTTTCACATGGCGACCGTTATCATGTAACCATTTGTCATTCTTTAAGCGACTTGAGTGAAGCAGAGTAATCATGACTGTGCCTGCCTTAGGTTGTCCCAATGTTTAAGGCGATCTTACCCGTCATTGACTAACCAGCCTTCCATACTCGCCCATTAGTTTTCAAATGTATTGCCCTGCAGTGTGTGCGTGTGCACGTTTGTGTTTGTGTGTGTATGTGTGTGTGTGTGTGTGTGTGTGTGATAGTGTAATATAATTGTATATATATCACGGCCAAGAGCTCTGCGCCTCCGGATGGCCGTAGAATATCTTAAAAAGTATAAAATATTTTAAAAATCTGAAAAGAAGCGCGCAATTCCAAGCTATTCTGAATATTTTAAAATGGAATGGAGTCTCTAGGACGGTGAAAATCGAGGAAGGAGATAGGTCTGCATGTTTGTAGAGAATAATAAAGAAATTTAGAACGGAAGAATAAAACCTAAGAAGAGTTGAGCGCTGCATGCAGCGCTCACCTAATTACTACGGTGGCACATTGTACGGTGGCGCATTGCATCACATCACAAAAAAAAATCTTGTTATCTCGTAATTATGACATAAAGATCTCATAATTATGAGAAAATATCTCATAATTACGAGATCTTTATGTCATAATTAGGAGATAACCAGATTTATTTTTTTTGCGATGTGAATGCAATGCCCCACCGTAAATTTCAGAAACATTATTTGAATCGAAATTAATTAATTTATTGCTAGTTATTGAGCATACCGTAAAAAAACAAAATGCCGACTTCACATTGAAGAAAGACTACTGGGGGGAGTTACTTTCAACCTCAACATAAATTTAACCTCTTTTTTTTCACATGTGGGATTCAAGTGGCCCAAAATATTCCCGTTGGCCAAGTCCGTCCTATATGTGATTCTCACTTTTGGCGACATCATGATTGAAATCAATACGACAAGAATGCATGGATTGAAAGAGCACATGTTGTAGTCCAACTCCGGAAAACTATAGGTCCACGCTAGAGACGCTAGATGTCAGCAATACTCGCCGTCACGCAATGATGTTGGTTTCTGAAAAGTGGAGTCTAATTAATTTTAAACAGTGCTGTCTTTTCGTTTGTTCGAAAGGAGGCACCTCTTCATCTCTCCTTGACCCGATTACGTTTTCCACAAAGGTTAAGGAAAAGAGGCATAAAGGTTATAGTCGGGGAGCCAAAGTCTCAAAAGCTCAATAAAATGGGTTGAACCTGACATGGTCTGCCATACTTTTTATTTGTGTTTTTTCTGTAAACTTTGACCCTAAGAACCAATAATTGGAGGTTCTGCTCTGGCGGAAATATGGCGCAAATTATTTTTGGCCATTTTTTTCCCTCAACTCCTCAGTGGGTTGGGTAGGCTGTCAATAAATGCATTCCAGATACACAGAACACATGTGCTGACAACATCCACTGAAAAAATAACTCTTAAAACACATTTCTACATGATTTTGCATCAATTTAATGCAAAAAAGATAGGCGTTTTCTCACTTTTTTCCAATATTTTCATCTTTACTTCATTGGCAATAAATTATTCCCCCAAGTTATGACATCAGTCAATATGCCACTTTCTTCACCAAACTGTAAACTCATTCCACAGAAAAAAAAACCAAAATCAATGGATCTGTGATGATTTCACTCCTAGTTGGTGATCAACAGGCTCAGAACCTCAATAGAATTGTAGGCTGCTCTCAAAATTCCGAAAGACATTTAGCATGGATATTTAGCATCATGGCATTTAGCATGGAGACATTTAGCAAGGATATTTAGAATCATGGCACATTGACAGACACACGCATGATCTGCCTCAGCATTTTGGGAAAAGAATGGTTACATGGATATTGTAATGGTAATTAACTGAAAGGACCACACCAGTCTTCAAACAAGTCCTCATCCCAAACATATCCCTGTAGCAGCAGCATTACTACTTTAATTAGCTAGCTTTAGCCGTTTTAGCCCATTTTGGTGGTTTCTGTAAACAGCCATAACTCACAGGAATGGGGTAGAGACTTGCTATTTTTTTTAAATGCTCAGAATCGTAGGTATGGTCTGTGTCCATTTTGCTTCGACCGGAAGTTGAGAAATTGAGAAAATATCAACTGGACTTGCTAGGCAAAGGAATATATATGAGAATAAATGCTGCTACAGGGATACGTTTGAAGCGAGGAATCATGAGAAATAAACTTGTATGAAGGCTGGTGTGGTCCTTGAAGTGTTTATCATGATAACAGTTAAGTTAAGTTAAGTCCTTTATTCATCCCTTTTTAGGGGGAAATTCTTTCTCTGCTTTTGACCCATCCGGGTAGCCGGTGAACACATACACACACAGAGGTCCACACACAGAGGTCCACACACAGAGGTCCACACACATGGGGGCACACACACACACATGGGGGCACACACACACACGGGGGCGCACACACACATGGGGGCACACACACACACATGGGGGCACACACACGGGGGCACACCGGCACTACCGGAGCAGTGGGCTGCCGCGGTGCAGCGCCGGGGAGCAGGTGGGGGTTTCAGATGCCTTGCTCAAGGGCACCTCATCCGTGGATTTTTTCAGGATTCGAACTGGCCACCCTCCAGTTACCAGTCCAACTCCTTCACCAGTATGCCACAGATGCCCCCACCAGGCAGAAACCGACTCTTAATGGGTTCCATCAGTCATTATTATCATCGGTTTATTCTAACTCTTACAGATGCATCTCCAGAGTTAGGTGAGGACGGCCAGGTGAAAGTCACTCCTAAGCAGCAAGAATAAGTTCTCAACCTTGCCCAGGATGTCTGCCAAGCAGTTGCCAAGATCCCAACACCGATACACATTGGGACAGCTTTGTACATCCCTAAGGAAACCAGAAGCAAGTCAACTGTGTCACTCCTAAATAGATTTGGGAACAGCATTAGCTACAAAGAAGCACAGAGATATATTACAACAATGGCAATGGCATTTGAAGAGCAGACAACTAGGGATGGTGCCTTCATACCAACAAAGCTGAAGGTTGGACGATACACAATTTGCATTTGATAACCTTAACTTCCAAGAGTACACAAAGGATGGACAAACACTGCATGGCACAACACACAACATATTCCAGTACAAGAATCCAGATGAAGACCCCACACCAACGGTTAGATTACCTCTACTGAAAACCCGCCAAACAGCCCTGGAATCTTCTCAGCCTTTTCACACCAAGGAAAGCCACCTAAGTCTAAAAGATTGTCAAAAGAGTCGCTCCCTGGTTGGAGTTGAAACAGAGCCTAAGCTTCCTGTGTGTCTAGCAGAACCTCTTGACCACCTGAGCATCCTCTGGCACCTGGTGCATAGCTGCCCTACTGTACTATTGGAGGACCTGAAACCAAGATGCAATGCTCCAACATGGAGTTCATTCCAAGCATTTCTCATCCTAGATACCACTTCTGCAACTGTGATCAGCTATGGTCCTTTCTCCCCCAAGTCACCAACAAACCCATATGTGGTTGAACAGTCTGTTCAGTACTGCATGGATGTGTTGAGAAAACATGGTCAAGAGTATGCCATCATCACATGTGATCAAGCAATCTTTGAGCTGGTTCTGGGTCTGCAAAAGAAGAACAAAGAGAAGTATGCCAAACTTATCTTGCACATGGGTGGCTTCCATATTGCTCAGAATTTCCTTGGAGCCATTGGGCATTTGATGCAGTCCACTGGAATCGAAGACATCATGGTCGAAGCTGCTGTCTGTCTCCGTGGAACAGCAAACAAAATCATCAGCGGGAAAGACTACTATGCAATGCTGCACGCCCACATAATGGTGTATGCAGCCATGTTTGCCCTACACTGGGAGGCATTTGCCAGATGGTTGGTCGAAGAAGAGAAGGACCTGGAGTACATGTGTGTGCTAAGCAACAATGTCCAACTACTCCTAGATGCCCTGTCAGAAGAGGATGTAGAGAAGGCTACTTCTGCGTGTGCTGATGCAACTGAACAGCTGAAAAAGCTGTCATGTTTGATGGCTGAGTTTGATGAAGCACGTTCCTCACCTACCACAAAGCTATGGCTATGTATGTCATCAGCAACCAGATGATCAATCCTTTCACATGTGAAGAACAGGAGCTGATCAACATTTCAACAGACCACAAAGCCCCATCTGCTGACTTTATCTGCGCTCGTGAAAAAGGACTGGAGGCACTGGCTGCAGCAAGACGAACAGACAGTGAGAAAGTAGCCCAAATTAAACTTTCAACCTTCGCAGCAAAGCCAAAGAAGTCAATGTCCATGGCATTCAAAGCCACAAAGGTCTATGAGGAGGACAGGAAGGAGGAAGTGTTTAGCCACGAATGGACAAGTTGCCCAGCCTCCCTGTTTGAGCCAGATCCGTCCCTTGACCAAAGTTATGCAATGCGTAAAGGAAACAAGGCAGACTACCTGGCTGCAATAAAGACATCCCTTGGCAGCTCATGGGGGGAAGTGGACAAACTACCGCCGTCTGACAAGCCTGTTGTAATGGTAGTAGATGCCAAGGTGTTCATTCAACGTTATCAACATCTTGGGAGCAGCTACTTCCATGAAATGCAAGGAAAGTACCTGAGGCAGTTCCTTGGAATCCTCCCAGACAAGTGTGACTGCATCCACTTTGTTGGTGATCGATATGATGTCTCCCCTGCTAAAAGTCTGAAAGGTGAGGAACAAGAGAAGAGGATGAAGACCTGCCCCAACAAAATGAAGGAGTACAAGCAACATGATACTCTCCCTATACCTGAATGGAAAGGCTTCATTCACAATCCACTGAATAAAGCTAATCTGTTGAACCACATGGGGGAAGCATGGGCAACTTAGAACAACTCACTTCCTGCAGGATGCACACACATTTTTGGTGGAATCATTTGTGATCCTGCTCGCACTGTCCTCTTGTCAGCGGATTGTAAGGTTGAGCTTCCAGAACTTTCCTGTGAGAAAAATGAGGAGGCAGATACCAGGATGTTTGCTCACATTGCATACATACAATTTCTGCACCACAAACGGGCTGTAGTGGTTGCGACAGACAGATGTGATCATGATGTGCATGTACTACATCACACAAATGGATGGGCTGCAGGAAATGAGGGTGAAGACGATGGATATCTTCCTACCTATTCATGCCATCACAGAAGCTCTGGTGGGGAAGTATGATGTTGCAGCTTCAGATCTTACATCCCTTCTCCTCAGCACCTACATACTTACCGGATGTGACACAGTGAGCTATCTGTACAGAAGAGAAAAAAGACAGGCCTACACAACTGCTATTAAAAACCTGACAGACCTTCTGCCGCTGTGCAGGTATGGTGACCCTGAGGAAAGCCTGGATGTTCAGGAAGAGGTTATAACAGCAGCACAGTGATACATGGTGTCACTCTATGACAGGAGTGACTTTGGTGGTAATCTAGATGCACTGCGAGCCCATCTCTTTGTGAGCCTCAAAGGAGACATGCGTTGCCTTCCACCACGTTGCCTAACCCTAACCCACCAACTGAAGATGCCTTCCTATTACACCTTCGCCGAGCCCTGCATCAGTTGGCTGTGTGTAAGCGGGCACACATGGTTCAGCCAACCTACCCAGCTGCCACTGATTTTGGGAGACAACTTGTCAATGGCAAATTGGTGGCAACCATGATGCTGAAAGAGGCAAAACCTTCTGAACTCAAACACAGCAAATAATGCCGCTGCAAGAAAAGCATGTGTGCCCGAGGATGGTCCTATGCAAGAGCCAATGTGAAGTGTGGCATTGCATGTCTGCACGGGGACCATAACCCAGCCTGCCGGTCTTGTTTGCTGTCTCCTCAGGTGGTGAGGGTTAAGGTCTGTCCCCAGAGCAGTATCTGCAGTGTGCCACCCTCCTGATTATCCCACCTCACAGGGACCTGCACCTAGTTAATTAAGTTATGCTAAATTATTTTGTTCCGTTAAAGTTGTAATAGTTGTCATCTGAGGCAATAAAGTAATGAAAGTCATTATATTTCTTGTGTGACACATTTCCTTTGGGTTCAGGGTTATGTTGATGATGTTTAATAATGTGGACATTACCAACCATGATAAATATCCAGTGTAAATATTCAACATTTCTTTCGGAATTTTGAGAGTAGCCTAAAATTCTATTGAGGTTCGGAGCCTGTTGATCGCCAACTAGTAGTGAAATCATCACAGATCCATTAATTTTGGTTGGATTTTTATAGTTTCTTTCTGTGGAATGAGTATACTGTTTGGTGAAGAGAAAGGCATATTGACTGATGTCATAACTTGGGGGAATAATTGATTGCCAATGAATTAAAGATGAAAATATTGGAAGAAAGTGAGAAAACGCCTATTTCTTTTGCATTAAATTGATGCAAAATCATGTAGAAATGTGTTTTAAGAGGATTTTTTTTCAGTGGATGTTGTCAGCACATGTGTTCTGTGTATCTGGAATGTATTTATTGACAGCCTACCCAATCCACTGAGGAGTTGAGGGAAAAAAACGTTTTACCCATTCTGTTAAAAAAATATAGGGTGCATACACTAAAATGGCCACATTTTTTTTCGCGATATTTCCGGCAGAGCAGACCCTCCAATTATTTGTTCTTAGGGTCAAAGTTTACAGAAAAAACACAAATAAAAAGTATGGCAGACCATGTCAGGTTCAACCCATTTTTGAGACTTTGGCTCCCCGACTATTAGGGTATTTGACTATTCGTAGAGGCCCCAGGAGTAGGCTATGCTAAAGGAGGGTTAAGGATGCATCAAGGCTCCCTTTTAGAATTCGTAATCGATTCGTAATAGATGAAATGAGAAGGGCATAAACCAATGTCAAGGTTTTGTGGCAAATTAATTAAGGTCAATTTTTTTTTTAAAGAGATGAACAACAGGGAAATATTAGCAATTTAAATGGTGAAATAATAATAAGGCAGAAGCAGATTCATCATGTGACTCAGTATCCAAAACAAGACAAAGGCATTTTTATTAAATAAAAATAATTTATTTGTAAATAAATAAATTACCATGAACGGTAGCAAATCATAGGTTCTTTAAGAACCAATAACCAAGTGTCCACACACTCTGTATAAATAAATGAATAAATAATACATTAATAAATATTAAATAAGTAAATCAGTTAATACAAAGAAAATAAATATTCATATGAATAAGATCTATGGCCCGTTAATGGGAATACATTATTGTGAGCTGCTCTTAAATAAAAATTTGAATGCAGATGAGGTCTGATGGGTTCAGCTGCGTCCGGATTGGTGGGTTCAGCTGCGTCCTAGTTGGTGGATTCAGCGCCGTCTATTTGTAGACAAGCTGCTCTTTGCCTGGAGAGGACAGTACATCATGTCAGGGGTCGATCATCAATCCCACCGAGGTAGGGTTTGTTTAAGATGAGAGGTTCAGCCTAGCGCCTCGCTCTGACCCAGCCCCCTAGGGTCAAAGGGTCACAAGGCCGCCTCTCCTTACCCTTTGGAGGAACTGGGACAGCTGGTTGACAAGCTCCGCCTTCGTCCTGGGGAAAGAATCGCAGGCTGGGCAGGAATGATCCTGAGGGGAACAGAGAGACCTGGTCACTAGGGGGTACAACCCATCACACTAAGGGGTATGACTCCTCACCCCTCAGTATGAACCCCTGTTCAGACTGTACTGAACTGTAGTTCATGTTTAGTACAACCATACTGTACTGTACTGAACTGTAGTTCATGTTTAGTACAACCTGTTCATACTGTACTGTACTGTAGTTCATGTTTAGTACAATACTGTACTGTACTGTACTGTAACTGTAGTTCATGTTCAGTGCAACCTGTTCATACTGTACTGTCCTGTCCTCTGATGTACTGTATTGTACTGTACTGTAGTTCATGTTTAGTACAACCTGTTCATAATGTACTGTCCTGTACTGTCCTGTACATGATTATAACACGTGTGAGAGGCTGGAGGCGGGCTCTACGTACCGGGGCGGGGCCAGGGTCTTTGCACTGGACAGCCTTCCTCTGGAGAGACACAGGGGGCACGAAATGAGTATGAGTGTGTGTGTGTGTGTGTGTGTGTGTGTGTGTGTGTGTGTGTGTGTGTGTGTGTGTGTGTGTGTGTGTGTGTGTGTGTGTGTGTGTGTTGCATGTATGAGAGGGTGAGTGTATGTGCGCGTGTGCGCGCGTGTGTGTGGGGGGGTCGGTGGGTGTGTGTTATGCATGTGTGCGAGGGTGAGTGTATGTAGGTGCGCGCGTGTGTGTGTGTGTGTGTGTGTGTGTGTGTGGGTGTGTGTGTGTGTGTGTGTGTGTGTGTGTGTGTGCGCCTCACCAGCTTTGAGTTTTTCAGACTGCTGAACAAATTGCCCGACTCTTTCTCGTGGTGCGCCGTGACGTTCTTAAGGTTGTCGTGGAAACAGGTGAGCGCCGCTTCGCAGCATCCCAGCTGTGGGGACGAGACACGCTGATTAACGCTAACACATGTAGCCCTACGTTCTGAAACCTAGAGCAAGTTCTGACTTTCCTTATGCTCAAGCGATCTATCCGTGCGCTTTCCTGATCGCCCTCAAACTTTACGGAGAAAGCCCCTGAAAGTGTCGCAGTGAAACGCGCTCCAACGATAAAGGACGCGCTTTCGTTTAGACAGCGCTCTTTTCGTGAGGAAGCGTGTTGTGTTTGTGTGGTTAGCGGAGCTTTGCAAATGCTTACTCATCACATGTCACGGGTGAGAGTGCAAGATGTAGAAAATCAACTCGCTGTCAGTTTGACAAGAAAACCTTCTTACCAGCAGCGGGCAAAACAGACCGTTCCACTGATTACCGCCATGATGTCGTTCCTACCCTGGTCCTTTCCCTCACCTTAACCACGACAAACTCTTACCTTAACTTCACCCCCATAAATCCCTTACCTTAAGTTAACCACCTTGACTTCACAACCTACAATTATCCTTATACTTAAACGTAACCATCTGTAACTTTATACCTAAATTAACCCCCTCGAACCTTATACCTAAACATAACCTTCTCTAACCTTATACCTAAACGTAATAATCTCCAATCTTATACCTAAACTTTACCATCTCTAACCTTATAGCTAAACTTAACTTCTTAACGCTTCCTCCTGTTTTACGCTCTTCATTTGTACTCTAAATTATGTATTTATGAATACTGTTTTTGCTCATTATTATCCTCTTCTTTTAAGAAATAAACGATTTGATAACCTTTTGATGACACATTTTAATAAACCCTGCTGATTGATTTTAAATAGGTTCTTGATTATATAACAATAATTCAGTTTCAGCTTTGTTTAAATGTAATTATCAAATCAAATATGAGGATATTAATTACAAAGTGATAGGTATCTTTGAGTACCTTAAAGTGTCACATACAAATGTATTCATACTATTACTATAACTAATCTGAGCCCAACTCCCCCTCCACCGTAAGATACAACCTTCATGTTGAGATATGTCTTCAAGCGTCTAATGTATGCAACGAATATCAATGACTCAGATCTGCATACCGGCTGAGATCTTACCTTGATATTCAGCGACGGATGGGATCCGTCACTCTGCAGAACAAGGAGAAATACACTCTGTTAGCCCCAATCCAAAACAAGGACAAAGAGAATACATTAAAGCCAGTCCAAAACAAGGAGAAAGACACTCTGTTAGAGCCAGTCCAAAACAAGGAGAAAGACACTCTGTTAAAGACACTCTGTTAGAGCCACTTAAAAACAAGGAGGTACTGACTCTGTTAAAGACACTCTGTTAGAGCCACTCCAAAACAAAGTCAAAGAAACGGACAGACTTTGAAAATATACTTCAAAATAAGAGCGTACCTGGGGGCTGCCGATGGTGTAGAAGGACGTGAGCTCCTTCTGCGTCTCTGAAAGTTTTCTCTCCATCACTGAATGTGGCACTGCCGCCGCCACCGCTACGCAACACAACAACACAAGCAGCTGCATGCTGTCAGATCAGAGGAGTCAACAGTACTGGTGCTGAGATACTGGTGCTGAGATACTGGTGCTGAGATACTGGTGCTGAGATACTGGCCAGGTGGGGGACCTACCTGTTTTTATAGCCATCCCGGCCCAGAGCTGGAACACAGAAACCTGCAATGTCGTCGTGAGCTTTTCCACCGGCAGTCCCCACGACGCGCTACGAGAGTGGAGCTCCTCGTGCACGCGGCCGGGCGCTGCAGTGTGTGAGTGTGTTCGCAGACAGGAAACGAGAGGAAGACCACACACTTCCCATTTTCAGTTTGAACACACTGCGCCGTGATCTCACTGGCGGTGGGCGCCGTTTGTGTGTCAGTGTGTGTCAGGGCACCTACACACACTGACACCTACACGAACACAGACCAAGATCAGCAGGACATCCTGATCGTGTATACATCCGGCCGGAGTCATTCAGGCCGGGGGAAGGCTATCATTGGTCAACAATTTACAATTCATTTTATTTATTAAATTGAACCACAGAATGAAACTCGGTGACTCGCTTCATGTTTCCGAGACTCTTGGCCATTCAGCCGAGTGGGGAAGCATAAGTGATCATTGAATATCATTGGTCAACGATTTACAATTGATTTTATTTATTAGATTGAACCGCAGAATGTACCTCGGTGATTCACTTTCTGTTTCCATCTCTTGGCCATTCAGCCGAGAGGAGAAGCAGAAGTGGTCCTTCCACGTTGATCTGTCTCACTCTCTCACTGTGAGGCTCTCATCACAGCTCTGCGGTCATGGGAAGAGAGACAGAACTCGCCCTGAAAGAACGAGGCTGGTTTCTATGACAGTGAATGCAGGTGACCACTGACCCTGTGCCACTTGGTTTACTGTGCCCAAGAAAACCAAGTGGAATTAACAGAAACCTAACGTTACAATAATAATGAAACAAACAGGGCCTGGTCCTAGTCTGGAAAGGGAGCGTGGAGACCTGGGGGGAACCCTGACGCACGCACCTCCGGGTGACGGAGCTGGCAGCAGTGGAACGAGAAAATCCCTTCCTCTGAGGTGCGCAGCGGCTGAGCGGAGAGCCTCAGTAGGTACCGTCCCAACCTCCCCCTTTGCGGTATGACTCGGCTCCCCCTCTCCCCCACCCCCCCGAACCAGCGCGTCTGATCGACGTTGAGGTAGGGCTGTGGTCGGGCACCTTCTCAACCTGCAGCTTCACACCCCATTGTCTGATGAGACGGGGGAGGGAGTTGGAGGAGGAGGACTGGGGCAGCGGACCGGCCGGCGTCTGAGGTCCTGGAGCCTGATTAGCTACGACCTCTCCGAACGACCTCGCTTCAGTCTGGCTGTGGTCCCAATGTCTGTTCAGTCGACGCCTGAGAGAGTCAGTAGTATAACATCACACATGCAAGGCCGTGTGGTCACGGTGTGACTCTGTGGCGAGAGTGCGAAACGCCAGTAGTAGAGTAGTAGAGCGGTGTGACGCTCGGGTTACATGGCGAACACACGTCTCTCTCTGCTCCTTTTAGCTCTTCCTTCTACTGTAAGATGAATGACTCACGGAAGTCTTGTGAAAATACTTTCTTTAGAAAGATGCTTTTTATGGTGAATTACATTTACATTTACATTTAGGGTATTTACCAGAGGCTTTTATCTAAAGCCACTTACAATAAGTATATTTGTCACCACAACGGAGTCAGTTGACCGGTTGGACATGAGGGGGAGGGTTATTGGAATATGATTATGCTGATGATGATGAGGTGCATTATTCAGCACTGCAGTCAGTCAGGTGTGGGGGTGCACAACGACTACTAGTACTGCCGGCAGTATGGTCTTTTCCTCACCGCGGTTTCCTCTCTGTGTCAGAAGTCGCATTTCCGTACGCATGCGGTGGTGCTGCAAGTTGCTTTGGATAAAAGCGTGATAACCGCCCTGAATGTAAATCTAACAACCTTAGTTGACATACTTGTTTCAGCACTCAGAGTCAGCAGTGCACCATTCCTACAATGGAGTCCAACATGTTTAGGTTATGGCATTAAGATGTACAGAAACGTATCTTTCCACTGGCCTATCTTTATCTATGCTTGGATCAATACGTTGATTGTAGCGTGAGACGGGCCATGACATCATGGCGACATCTAGATTCTTCCACGCTGTCGGTGGAGCTTTTCCCTGACTATTTACAGTTTGACACACACCTCTTTGACCTTGAGCTGCTAATGTCCGTTCATAAAATGACGGAACACTTTCATCTTGTTACTCATCTGGGCCCTGGTGACATCTCTCTATGTGTGCTCTGGGCTGTGACATGATCACTGAGGTCAGTTTCCGCCAACCGGAGTTCCCACAGCATGTTGGGCCGGATCTGAGCTTGGGGGGAAACATACCGATAAGAGTGAAACTGAGCTGCTGAGATGAGTCACGTCCCAGGGGAAGGGTAAGGGTATGCGGGTAAAAAGATCAGAACAGTTAAAAAAAATATGGACTGCATTCATAAAGCACACCAGCGGCCGCACAAAGCGCTTTACAATACTGCCTCACATTCACCCATTCATGCACCCATACACACACTGACGTCGGTGTCAGCCACGCAAAGCGACAGCCAGCTCGTCGGGAGCAGTCAGGGTGAGGGGTCTCGCTCAGGCAGAGGTGTCAAAAGTATTCACATTCATTCCTAAAGTAGAAGTATAGATACTAGCGTTTAAAAATACTTCTGTAGAAGTTGAAGTATCAACTCAAGCTTTTTACCGGAGTAAAAGTATAAAAGTACTGGTTTCAAAACTACTTAAAGAATTAAAGTAAAAGTAATGCAAGGGGAAAAAAATGCCATTAAGGACGAAAGTTTAGGCCGTGCCACAGGGGCCTAAACTAGAATTACAATCAGCTGTTTTAGCAAGTATGCTCACACATACAAGGAATTTGGTCTCTGCATTTATCCCATCAGTGAATTAGTGACACACACACAGCCCACCTCTATAGCACACTGCCCCACTTCCCCCAAAAAAACATTTTTCTAAAGGCCATCTAATGACTATAATGTTAATGTTGAAAAAATTGGGATGCACCTGTTTCAAACACATTTATGCCCATTGAAAATGAACGCATATTAGTACAATGCAAATACATAAAAGAACCATATATGTGTTCTACTGAGCATTAACATGTGTTTCATGGAGCGGAAGATATGATGACTAGTTCCCTGTAAGTATTGGAATGGTGCAAAAAGTCAAACTTCAGAGGCATGTTATCAAAAGCCTTTATCGGGAATGTAAATGTATGTATCCAAGCTTAGCTGCAGGAACTTGGCGAACTGGGACGCACCATAACAAATCAGCAGTGCCCAGCTGACGGTGCTAACCAAACTTTTGCTAGTGATTAAACATTTCCTGAAAAAAACCCACAATATCTACACCAGTATCTACATCAGTTATGCACAGACCATGCAACAAAGAGTTACCAATAGGCTTTGTTCAGCCGCAAAAGCAACTGGTTCTCAAAGTTCTTCGAGCCAATGCATGCTCTTTTTGGACTGAAGGTCAGCCCTGCAACCAATAGGGTGTCAGAATTGTATATGTTTCTATTCTCATCCCAATCAAATTCACTCTATCCGATGGCTCGAATTATCTGGATAGGTTTTTTTGTTTGTGTTTTTTTGAAAATCAAACACCACGTGGGAACTCGCTGTGAACCCAAACAAGCTCACCTGCTCCCGAAAGACTCACCTGTTCAGAGTTCACCTGGACTCTGCCTGGACTCCCCCCCCCCTTACGCACTTATTGTGTGTCGTACATCCTGGCACTTAAAAATAACATTGTGTAGCCTCTTATCCTAGCTATCTATGTTGTACAGGGGCAATGGGTTAACCTAGTGATTGTTAGTGCTTGTCACTTGGTTCTATGAACATCCTTACTGTACTTACAGAGACACTTTGGTCGCTAAATCATACCGACCAAAGTGAAACTGAGCTGCTGAGATGATTCACGACTCACGACCCAGGGGAATGGTAAGGGAATGGTTAAAGATCAGAACATTAAAAAAAATATGGACTGCATTCATTCAGACGTCCTTTGGAGGAGACGTAAATCCGAGGTCCTGACTCACTGAGGTCATAAAAGGTCCCAGGGCACTTCTCGCAAAGATTAGGGGTTTCCCCGCTGTCCTCGCTAAACCTGCCCAATCAGGCTCATTCAATCTGGCCCCCTAATCATCCTCCTGTATAATTGGCTGACTCATTAATTCCCTCACTCTCCACCTCAAGCTGGTGTGTGGTGAGCGTTCTGGGTGCTCCACACTGGTGGTGGTGAATGGGGTCCCCCCCCTTCACTGTAAAGCGTCTTTGAGTGCCTAAAAAAAGCGTTCACATTCATGGCGGTGTCTTTCATGCAGGGCGACAGCAAGCTCGTCGGGAGCAGTCAGTGTAAGGTGTCTCGTTCAGGGACAGCTCGACACTCCTAGCGGAGGGTCGAGCTGTCCCACACGCCGCCACAAGACTTACACAAAGTGACACCAAAGGAATACTTTCAGAAACATAAATGACTTTATTCATGTTTATGCAAAACAACGGTACAAAAACACAGAGCGTATTGAGACGTATTTACAGGCGGCGTCCGCAGGTTGCCATGGCAGCCGGATGGAGCGATGGGGAGCCACAAGGGGGCGGGGGGGGGGTCAGTACAGACTGGTCTTCTTCATGATCCTCAGGAACTCCTGCTCGTTGACCTCCCCGTCCCCGTCTCTGTCCGCCTCGTCGATCATCTCCTGAAATCACAAAACACATTAGACCAGGAGCAGCTCAGACACATGTAGAGATTGATCCTTATCTATATCTATATCTATATCTATATCTATATAAATCCCATTCCTAACAGGTGATTGTTAGATATTGGACGATGGCTTTGAATGGTGCATCTGTCTGTCTGTCTGTGAGTGAGTGAGTGAGTGAGTGACAGAGAGAGAGAGTGACAGAGAGAGAGAAAGAGTGAGGGAGGGTGCACTCACACTAGGCCATCTGGCCGTGGCCGTTGGCCGTTTTCACACCTAACCATGCTCAAATGGCCCCATTGTTCTCTGGCCTGCACTCACACTAGGCCATTTGGCCGTGGCCGTTGGCAGTCGCAACTGTGGCCTGGCCACGATAGGCTCTTGTACATACGTCATCACGTCGTAAGTAACACGTCATCACCAAGCGTCCGCTGCATGGACCATAATAAAGTCTTCCGCCAGTCAGAGTTCTAACAACAATGGACAACAACACAGAGAACACAGTTCAGCACTTTGCTGAGTCTGTTGCTTATTTGGATATATGTTTACCGTTTAATGGGAAAGAAGGCTTGTCGCCTTTATTATGTCCGTGGTCGTCGCATGGACTATACGTCATCCAGCTCAGGTTGCGTAGCCGTGCGTGTGTGCGTGTCGGCTCATTAGCATCTGTACCGTAGCGGCCCGTACCGTAGCAGCACACCTCTCCCAAGTGGCCAAATTGGCCTGGCCTGGCCAGACTGGCCAGACTGGCCACACTCACACTGGCAGATTTGAGCACGGTTAGGTGTGAAAACGGCCACGGCAACGGCCAGATGGCCTAGTGTGAGTGCACCCTGAGTGACAGAGCGAGAGTGAGTGACAGAGCGAGAGTCAGTGACAGAGCGAGAGTGAGTGACAGAGAGAGCGAGAGTGAGTGACAGAGGGAGTCAGTGACAGAGAGAGAGAGAGAGAGAGAGAAAGAGAGTGAGTGACAGTGAGAGTTAGTGACAGAGAGGGAGAGAGAGAGAGAGAGAGAGTGACGGACAGAGAGAGAGAGAGAGAGAGAGAGAGAGAGAGAGAGAGAGAGAGAGAGAGAGAGAGAGAGAGAGAGAGAGAGAGAGAGAGAGAGAGAGAGAGAGAGAGAGAGAGAGAGGGAGGGAGGGAGAGAGAGAGAGAGAGAGAGAGAGAGAGAGACAGAGTGAGAGAGAGAGAGAGAGAGAGTGACAGAGTGAGAGTGAGTGACAGAGAGTGTCAGTGAATTAATGAGAGTGTGGGAGAAAGTAAGTGAGTGACTGACAGAGAGAGAGGGAGAGTGTTAATGAGTGAGTGAAAGAGAGAATGAGTGAAGAAGAGAGAGTTAGAGTGAGAGGGTGAGTGATTGTGTGAGTGAGTGAGACAAAGAATGAATGAAAGAGAGAATGAGTGAGTGCGTTCCTGTACCTGCAGCTCCTCGTCTGTGAGGTTCTCTCCCAGCTCCTTGGCGACCCGCTTCAGGTTCTTGAAGGAGATCCTTCCAGTGCAGTCGTCGTCAAACAGCCGGAAGGCCTTCAAGATCTCCTCCGTGAAGTCCTTCTCGCTCTGAGGAACACGGGACAGCGCGTCAAAAAGGTCAGATATCACACGGGGCGACATGTGGCTCAGGAGGTAGAGCGGGTCGGCTGGTAACCGTAAGGTTGCTAGTCCGATCCCCGGCTCCTCCTAGCTGAGTGTCGAGGTGTCCCTGAGCGAGACGCCTCAGCCTGACTGCACCCGACGAGCTGGCTGTCGCCTTTGCGTGGCTGACACCGCCGTCGGTGTATGAATGTGAGCGTGAATGGGTGAACGTGAGGCGATATTGTGAAGGGTTTTGAGTGGCTAGCTGGTTAGAAAAGCACTGGATAAATCATCATGGGACGCATCCTGCTTTCCCGTTTGAGATCAGCGGAAACCACGAATGGCTAACACTGCAGACGGCCTGGGTGTCATGCCCCCCCACCTCATTAACCACTCTGAACCCCCCCCCCCCCCCCGTACCATCTTGGGGGTCATCATGCTGAGGAAGTCGTTGAAGTCGATCATCCCTGATCCCTGCTTGTCGATGTCGGCGATCATCTTCTTGATCTCCTCCTTCTTGGGCTCGAAGCCGAGCGCACGCATGGCCACCTGGGGGGGAGAGGGGGTGGGGGCACAATCAAACCCCACGCGTCAATCAAACCCCACGCGTCAATCAAACACCACGTGGGAACTCGCTGTGAACCCAAACAAGCTCACCTGCTCCCGAAAGACTCACCTGTTCAGAGTTCACCTGGACTCTGCCTGGACTCCCCCCCCCCCTAGCTATCTGTGTTGTATAGGGGGAATGGGTTAACCTAGTGATTGTTAGTGCTTGGCACTTGGTTCTATGAACATCCTTACCGTACCGACAGAGATATATTGTTGTTTCTCTTTCTTCTGACAAATGGACTTTGTAAGTCATTGTAAGTCGCTTTGGATAAAAGTGTCTCAAAAACACCCTGAATATAAAGGTGAATGTAATGTCTGCCTGAGCAATAACTGGAGAGAGGGGAGATAGAGGGGGAGGTATAAAGGGAGAGAAGAAGGGAGAGACAGAGGGGGAGAGAGGAAGGGGGAGATAGAGACATAGAGAAGAGGGGAAGATAGAGGGAGAGAAGGAGGGGGAGATAGAGAGGGAGAGAAGGAGGAGGAGATAGAGAGGGAGAGAAGGAGGAGGAGATAGAGAGGGAGAGAAGGAGGAGGAGAGAGCGGGGGAGATAGAGAGGGAGAGAAGGAGGAGGAGAGAGAGGGGGAGATAGAGAGGGCGAGAAGGAGGAGGAGAGAGAGGGGGAGAGAAGGAGGAGGAGATGCCCTAAATGTAATGTGTGGGTGAATGGTGAGCTGAGCCCACCTTGAGCTCCTTGACGTCGATGGTGCCCGTCCCGTCCGTGTCGAACAGGTCGAAGGCCTCGCGGATCTCCTGCTTCTGCTCCTCCGTCAGCTCGGGCTGCTTGTGGGCGGGCTTCTTCCGCTGGGCCGCGGCGGGGCTGGGCTTACGGTAGCCTGAGGCCTGGGGCAGAGGGAGACAGGGGCTTACAGTAGCCTGAGGCCTGGTTGGAGGGAGACAGGGGCTTACAGTAGCCTGAGGCCTGGTTGGAGGGAGACAGGGGCTTACAGTAGCCTGAGGCCTGGCTGGAGGGAGACAGGGGCTTACATTAGCCTGAGCCTGGAGCAGAGGGAGACAGGGGCTTACGGTAGCCTGAGGCCTGGGCAGGGGCTTACGGTAGCCTGTAGCTATGAAATCGAAGCTCCTATTGGAGACATTGCAGATTACATCAAACTGTATTTAGTGTTTATCCAACCGCTGTATGTCTGGATGGTCAGAGAAAGTGTAAAACGTTGTGAGAACAGCTCACCAGATGTCTCAAACCAGCCCAGAAAACATGTAACCTCAATGTTCCCACAATAATGTGGCTTATTGTCGTCACATGACCAGGTGTAGGAAGGGTGTTTCAGGGCCGAGACACCCTTTCTACATCTGGTTGAAGGTTCATGTAATGACGATAAGCCAGGTGGTGTAGGGGGTGCCACCTACAGGGGGGTCTTACACCACCTGCATGGTATCCTAATACACCTGCACACGGTGTAAGACCCCCTGCAGGTGCAGTGGCGCAAAAAAGGAGGGGGCGCCAAAGCGATGGAGGTAAAATTATTTTGAGTCGGCATTTTCTGTATTTAACAGCGTTTGTGTAAATGATATGATGATCAATAACAGAGGCACGTCACTGATAAGGTGACGTTAAATTTCAGTTTTTTTTATGTGGTTCGACCGCTGTATATTTGAAACTTCCTAAACACAAAGTTCATATCATTCAGTTGTGAGGATGGAGAGAAAGCAGAGAAGAAGAGTGAGAAAGAATCAGGACAGACAGGGGAAGGCGACAGGTTGGTCTCATATTAGGTGGAAGTATAGGAACAGCCACTCGACATTACTATATAATATTTATATTGAAAAATTGCATAAGCAAGATGTGTAATTTATTCAAAGCTATTAAATAATGCTTGTTTGACAATATGACTTAGTGGAGAAGAACACAGGCAAGGGATGAGGGAGACAGACATGAGGTCGGTGATGGCATCTGCTATAGAGGAGACCAGTGATGATATCAGGTAGAAATAATTAAACTATTGAGGCTACAAAAACCAAAATTCCCATGGTTTTAATTTCTGCTGACCAACCTATTCACCGTGTCCTTTTGAGAAAATAAGTGCAGGCAGACATGGCTAGTCAATCACCACTGAGGAGAATGTTGAACAGAGAGGCTGAAGATGAGGGAGAGGAACAGAGAGGTGAAGATGAGGGAGAGGAACAGATAGGAGTCCAGATGACGATGAAGAGGAACAGAAACAGAGAGGTGCAGAGGAGAGGGCTGGGGCAAGGGGCAACTCAGAAGATCCATCTGAATGGCATTCACTACACGAAATAGGGTCTCATTGAGGCAGTACATGGTTGAAAATGGCCCATAGAAATGTCCTGATGGGCCATATCCAAGATCAGATAAGAGTAAAAGGTGGTTTGCAAAAGCATACTGTTTTCGTGCACTGTCAAATGGAGAGAAAGTGGAGCGGGATTGGTTACTGTACTCCAAAAGTTCTAACAGTCTATTGTTTTGCATGTAAGCTTTTTGGTGAAGCTAGAGTTGCTGACACGCGCCTTGTGGTGGGGTATAATAACTGGCAGTGTCTTTCCAAAACACTGAAGCACCATGAAACAAGTGGTCATCGCATAAATGCTTATCTGATGTGGAAAGAATTGGCATCCCGCTTACGCCAAGGTAAAACTATTGATAGCGAATTGCAGAGAGCCAAAGCCGCTGAAAAGGCACACTGGAGAAGTGTGTTGACTCAAGTGATCATCTGCATACTCTTCCTTGCAGAAAGAAACCTGCCACTGAGGGGGAAAAATGCACAGTTAGGAAATCCTAGAAATGGAAATTTTCTGGGTATCCTTGAGCTCATATCACAGTATGATGTTACACTGGCAGAGCATCTTAGAAAGGATGCCTCTAAAAAAACACCGGATATCTGTCCTGGTGCACTCAAAATGATTTTTTGATTCAATATCAGAGTGTGTTTTAGGTAAAATTTGTGCCCAGATCTTAGCCTCCAAGTACTTTGCAGTGGAATTGGACTGCACACCCAATATTTCAAAGCAATAGCAGGCCTCAGTTATCATACGGTATGTTCATACAGATGAGAAGAAGGTCTATATTACTGAATCTTTCGTTGAGTTCACTGCTGTGAAGGACACAACTGGGAAAGGCCTCACAGAAAAAAATAAATAATAATAATTGCTGGGGGGGGGGCGCCTGCTATGCGTCTGCATACCCCTCAGAAATTAGGCAGTTGCGCCCTGTGCAGGTGGAGTAGGACCCCCTACCGGTTGGGTAGGACCCCTTACCCCACCTAGGGGGGGTGTTCGATCGGGTAGGACCCCCTTCAGGTGGTGTAAGACCCCCTGGATGGTTCCCCCCGGACTGATCCGTCAGAACTCAGCGCTCTTAGCGCGCGGTTCCGCCGCCCACAAAGTTGGCTTTAGCTTAGCTTGGGTTGTACCGGGTCGTCTTTCAACTTGTCCCCCTGATTTGCTGATCAGTTTACGGATCGATAAGAAAGGAAGCGTGTCAAAAGTGTTACTAAACTAGAGATATTTACCATTTTCCAGATCTCCGTAGTGCGGTGTCGACCGTCTTGTGTTCACTCCGTTGTCAACAACGAACATAAGCAACAGCAACCGCAAAGTTTGCTTTGTTTCGATTGACAACCGGCCCGGCAAATAGGAGGGACGGCAACTACAGGATTCCCTTCGATCGACCAATGGCGAGTATGGATAGGCGGGCGTTGGTATCCGTCCACCAATCGAGGCAATCGTTTTCGTGTCTCCTAGCAACAAGCGCAGCACGAGCATGCGCAGAGCGGCGGTGCAGACGGGCTGATCCCATGATCCGCAACGGGAGTCTTTATTATTATATTCTAATGATGTAGAGAACGTTCATCACTGCGTTTTATGATGAATGAGTGATTGTGGAACAGACACTGCTTCGGGATCACAGCAGAAGTGAGTGGTCTTTATGCTGTCCTGCTATAATCAAATTAAAAGATTAATGTGCAGTGAGTGAGTGGTCGTAGTGATGCGTTACCTGCCTCCTTGCAGCTATAACTTTACTTTGTTTATGTTAAAAGAACAAAAAGCTGTTATTATTTACAATACCCAAACCAATAGCGGTTGAAGAGAATCTAAACGGTTAAGTTGCACATGTTTGCATGGTATTAACCGTAGATCAGAGCGTAACAGGTCTGGGTATAGCATGTTATCACTGTCGGGGACATACAGTCATGTTCTCCAGGGGAGTGGTTCAGAAGCAGCACGTCGGGCTACAGAAGGTGTTCGCGCTGGCCGGGCTGGCCCACTCCTCCCTCGGACCCTGCAAGTCCTACAAGATGATCCGGGAGGAGGGTAGCGGCGCGGCGGTGCTGGCCTGCTCCTGCGTCCGCCTGCTGGAGACCCTGGAGCTGAGCTGTGCGGTGGGCCAACTGGTCGGCGAGGCGGTGCGGGCGCAACACGGTGCGCACGGCACGGGGGCCGGCTGCCTGCTGTTCATGGCCGGAGCGTGGAGCCGCGCGGCGCTGGAGTGCCTGCAGAGGGGGGTCCCGGCGCCGCTGATCGTCAGGACCATGAGCGAGGGGTTGGACGTGTGCCTGCGGGCGTGCGGGAGACACAGCGTCCGGTTGGAGCTGGTCAACAACAGCACGCCGCCGCCGTTACCGCGTTCCCCCGCTGTCGCCACGCAGCGGCCGGATGCGCACGCTCGCCCTGGGAGCATCAGACTGAGCCACAGCAGACACTTCGGTGGCGCCACGGCCGCTAGCGCCGCCGTAGCGCTAGCGTCCCCGGCTAGTAGCAACAGAGACGTGGGGCCGGCGGCGAGGGCCCTGAGCCACGGCCGTGCCCGCTCCATGGATCTTGTGGTCCAGGCCGGCCGCCTGCAGTCAGCCCCCGGGGCCTGCTGCTCCGCCCTGGACCTGGGGCGGTTGGTGACCTGCGTGGTGCCCGGTCTGTCGGAGGACCAGGCATGCGTCCTGCCGGGCTGGGTGGTCCGGCTGCCACTGGAGAAGGCGGTGCTGGCCCAGCGGCTGGGGGGCCGGTCTCTGCGCGTGGTGCTGCTCACCGGAGACCTCTGCGTGAGGTACCGCCACCTGGGCTCCAAGAGCCCCCCGGGGCTGAGCCACGTGGCGGACCGCCTGGCCCCCAAGGGGGCCGGCGGGGAGGCCCGGTGGGCCGACGGCGTCCTGGCAACCCTGCTGCGGCTGGGCGTGGAGTTGGTGCTGGTCTCGGGGGCGGCCAGCGATGCCCTGGGCCCCCCCTGCCTGGCCCGCGGGATGCTGCTGGTGGAGCGGGTGCGGCCCTCTGTCCTGAGGGCCCTCGCCCGGGCCTCGGGGGCCGTCCCGGTCGCCTACGCCTCCCAGCTCAGCGAGCGCTGTGTGGGGGCCGGGGTGACGGTGACGCCCTGGAGGGACCTGAAGGAGCACCAGGCGGTGTGCATCTCCGCGCGGGCCCCTGGGGGCCTGGCCACGGCGGTGCTGACGGGCTGCGTCCCCGCCCGGCTGCAGGCGCTGGAGGACGAGTTCTGGGCCTGCGCCCGCCGGCTGCAGCGGGCCCTTCAGGACGGGGCCCTGCTCCCCGGGGCCGGCATCATCGAGATGCTCTGCGTCCACGACCTCCAGGAGCACGCCCGGCGACCCCTCGCGGGCCCCGGGGGGGCGGAGCCTGAGGCCGGGGCCGCGGGAGGCCTCTACAGGGACACGGTCTTGATGCTGATGGCGGAGGCCCTGACGGACTACGTCGCCACGGTGACGGCCAACAGCGGGCTGATCTCTAAGCTCCAGGCCCGGAGGGTGGTGGAGCAGGAGGTGGAGCGGCTGGGGGGGGTGGCGGGGGATGGGCGGTCAGGGGTCCTACAGGGGGAGGGCGCTCTGGGGGAGACAAGTCTGGGCGGGGCCTGCGGTGTTCTGGGCGGGGCCTGCTGTGATCTGGGCGGGGCCTGCGGTGGTCTGGGTGGAGCCTGTGGTGGTCTTCGCGAGGCCTCCGGTGGGCTGGGCGGGGCCTCAGGTGGTCTGGGCGGGACCTGCGGTGGTCTGGGCGGGGCCTGCGATGGTCTGGGTGGGGCCTTCGGTGGTCCGGGCGGGGTTTCGGGTGGAGCAGAACAAAGCAGGGTGTATGATAACCTGAGCGTGAAGGTGGAGGCGTGGAGGAGGGCCATGGACCTGGTTCTCCTGGTGCTGCAAACGGACGCGGAGGTCATTACGGGCGTCGACCCGGACTTAGTGCTGCTCTGATGTCCGTCGTTCAGCAGGGACACTGTTACTACGCAATTGCAAAAGTGAAAATGTGGCTGTATATTTTGAAAAATACGGAAATGGTATTTTATCTGTTGTTTAATAAACAACTAAAGGGAATGGATTAATGCTTAACTCTTCTTGATGTTTCTCACATTAACCAATCAGTTTAAGTCATGAAGACAATGTTCCTGTGTATGTGGTTGTTGTTCCTATATGGGACACCTGGGGGCGACATACGCTCCATGTGATTAAGAAGCTGTTCTATTCCCGGCTGGTTTAGTAGAGCAGTGTCACTCATTAGCAGATCAGCGACACATTCCTTCGAGGCTTAAAGAAACACTTCCTCGCGAGACAGGGCTAATGTTAGGATAATTTATTCTGTGTTTAATTTACTTTTTTGTAATTTTGTAAATAAAAAGTTAATGATGGATGTTTGGGTATCTATTGAAACCGTGAAATTAAATATCAACCTACATAAACAAAGATGATATATATTTGAGACTAAAATACTATTCTCTTTTTAATACTATAAACGACCCATGTAAAACATGTTTTCAATTCCCACACTTTCAGATTCTCTCAATGAGACTAAGTGGGTGTGTGAAAGCCCAGCCCTAAATAATAGGAATAGCATATTGGTTGTTTTGTACTCCAGATATAACAATCAATCCCTGAAGGATCAATATGTCAAGTTCCACCCTGACTCTCCTACCGCAGCGATACAGTTGTCAGGGTTACCAGCTCTGTTTTCTAGTTCTGTGTGTTTTGGTTCATGATTGACTGCTGAGTCCGAGCTCCCACGGTGACGGATCAGCCTGTTTGTCCCCTGCTAGGGTTTGGTTTGGCCAGATCTTCACACCTTGTCCCTCCTCTGGTCCTGTGAGATCATTGGAGCCGGTTAGACATGAACTTTCACTGTTCCTGTCCAGTTAGCTTTTGAATTCCCTTTGGTCTGAGCCGAGTGATTTGGGGGTTTTGTAAATGCACTGCGTTTATACCGTGCTTTCCTAACCAGTGGCCACTCAAAGCGCTTTACAATATTACCTCACATTCACCCGTTCATGCACACATTCACACACTGACGGCGGTGTCAGCCACGCAAGGCGACAGCAAGCTCGTCGGTTAGGCTGAGATGTCTTGCTCAGGGACTCCTCGACACTCAACAGACACATGCTGCCCCATGAGTCTGTTGAGTTGGTCTTCACTCCTGACCTTTCAATCTCTTGTGTTTTGCCGATGCCACAGAAGATCTGTGAAGGACCCCACCACTCTGAGGTGCAGCCACAGTGTGTGTCGTCCATACAGCAATGGCCCAAGTACCTCACAAGCAATGTGAACACGGTGGATGTGAGTCTGACCCGCTGTGGAGCAGCTGGAACATACTGACCAGTGAGACCTTCAGATGTGGTCACCTCTGAGCAGAAGCCCTGAGCACTACCTCATCAGGCCCTCACACTTAGCCTGGCCTCAAGGGGAACCATGACAAGCCTTTTGGATTATATACTGGAACATGGGACATTTTCATCCTCGCCCCATAAACTTTATGAACATAACTATTTATTGGATTACAGTTATAGTCCAAGAAACTCTCAAAGAGGCTCTGAGTTGAGTCTCCCCTCAGTGTGAGCATTAATGAAAGGTTGCTGTTCACACTTAGGGTACGAGACCTCCTCTCCGGAGTGGCCGAGTGACGCAGAACCAGCCCTCCTCTTCTCCTCTCCTCTCCTCCTTCCATGCAAGGGAGGATGCTTAGCGGGCCGTCAGTCCACAGCCTTTGAGTGTGTGAGTGTGTGTGTGTGTGAGTGTGTGAGTGTGTGTGCTCTCAGAGCGCATGCGATCGGAGGCCCTGCAGGGAAAGCCTCTCACAGATCTAAGCCAGCTGCCCTCCTTTATTAAACACAACAGAGCAGCAGAGCCGAGCAGAGCAGAGGGCCCGCTCCCATTCCCTGTACGCGCGGATCAGACCTCTCTCCCAGAACCTACTAGGACCAGGGCAAGAACCAGGGTCAGGACCGGTCCGGCTGCTACACCTCAGGACCAGCAGGAGCAGGATCAGCAGACCGAAGGACAGAGCTTCACCTCCAGCCAGACAGAAGGTTCCGAGCCCCCGATCTCCACGGATGGGGGAGGGCCCTCCTTAAGGGGGTTGTTCAGCGGGAGGAACCCCCAGGGTGAGGGAGAGCCAGGTCCTGTTCCGAGGGGAGGGGAGGCTGAGGGGGGAGGGCAGAGTTAGTGGGAGGTGGGAGGCCAGCACGGGGCTCCTGCTCTGCCGGGAAGGGAGAAGGAGACGCAGCAGAAGAAGACGAGCGGAGGAGGAGGAAGAGGGAAGAGGAGGCGATGGCCACGGGAGATATCACCACTCTTCCCGCCACACCTGACGACGGTAGCGGCGGCTTCCCGGCGGCCAACTTCAGAGACCCCAAGAGGCTGTACTGCAAGAACGGAGGCTTCTTCCTGCGGATCGCCTCCGACGGCCGGGTGGACGGCGTCCGCGAGAAGACCAACCCCCACAGTAAGTGGTGCCAGACGCTAGCCGCACACATTAGCCTCAGTAAGTACTGCCAGACTCGTGGCTTCCCGCCCCCAACACAATGCCTCTCTGTGCTGCCTTTTCCCCACGCACATCCAACCAGGAAGTGCCAGTGTAGAGGAAACCACGCTCGCAGGACTATCGCAGCGTTTCCGATTCCCCAAGGCTGATTTTGTCAGTTTTGTGGCATGTGGCTCAGGAGGTAGAGCGGGTTGGCTGGTAAATCAAAGGTTGCTAGTTCGAGTGTTGAGGTGTCCCTAAGCAAGACACCTCACCCTGACTCCAGACAAGCTGGCCGTTGCCTTGTGTGGTTGACACCGCCGTCGATATGGGAACGTGTGCATGATGGGTGAATGTTAGGCCATATTGTAAAGCGCTTTGAGTGGCCACTGGTTAGAAAAGCGCTGTATAAATGCAGTCCATTCACCATTTACCATTGGTGTTGGGCAACGCTGGAGGCTTGGTCTGTGCCCAGCGTCGGTGCCAGGGTGACGGCATGGCATCGCTGTATCTACTGTAACATCGTCTGGATAGGGACAGTGTCGATGTCCACCACCTTGAGTCATCGCCATTCACAAAAAGCTCCGCTCACGGCTCTGTCTGCCTGACATCCAGTCTGAAGGCTGGTCACCGCAGTTTACTCAACACACACTAATGGGTTTCCTCTTGTTTGTGGATCGCAGTGCCCTGCAGATGATTGCCTGCGTCACCACCAGGAAGAAGGAAGGGTGGATGGTCGGTTCAGAGCTGTAGATGCAGTGATTAAGACCCAGAGGCATGTGGGAAGGGCAACACCTGGTGGCCCAATACCTCAGGAGTTAAGGGAGACTGCTGGGCTATCTTTACCCCCGGTCGTATTTAGCCTCCACCTTTAACCTGCTCAGGGGAAAGGGGTTCTCATGTCAGGCTTCCAGGCTTTGAATGACAGCCCTCTCATTGTGTGGTTCACCGGAAGGTGAACCACAAAATATTGAAGGTATTATTCAGGTGATCAGTGAACAGACCAACAATTTAATGCAAGAGATGATAGAGAGATAATCATTTTGAATGACTCTCTGAAAGCCTAAAACCCTAAAAGTCTGTAGTGAGAAATTACCCCAGATTGTCCATCTCACCTCAAATAGCCCTTAGCTCTGTATCTAAGGGCTAATATATGCCCCTAAACATTGCAACACAAGTTAGAGGACGAGTGTGAAGAACAACTTTAATTACAGCTGGTCTCCCTCAGGGAACTCTTCTCCCCACATTGAGTTCAGCGAGCTGTGGTCTGGGTCTGGCTTCGAGACGCCTGCCCACTGGATAACACGATGCAGAACAGAGAGTCAACTCCACTCTCAGAGAGGAATGTCTGCTTGATAGACGATCCGTCCAACCTGCCCAGTACCTCCCACCCAGCAGCCAGACTCAGTACAGCCGAGTCCTCCTACGAACCAGGGAGGAGTTTGACTGTTTTCTGTGTGTGTGTGTGTGTGTGTGTGTGTGTGTGTGTGTGTGTGTGTGTGTGTGTGTGTGTGTGTGTGTGTGTGTGTGTGTGTGTGTGTGTGTGTGTGTGTGTGTACGTCATTTGAATATGCTGCCTTCATGGAGGAGCTGAAGTCTGTTGGTGAGGAGGGGCTTACTTATAATTGGCCATCCACTCTAGAGCGTTTCATAGCTGCTGATTGGAGCTTGTTGATTGGCTGGTTGTCCCACACTAACGAGGTGTCTCTGCCCCCAGTCCGGCTGCAGCTCCAGGCCACGTCGGTGGGGGAGGTGGTGATTAAGGGGCTGGCTGCTAACCGCTACCTGGCCATGAACCGCGACGGGAGGCTGTTCGGAGCGGTGAGTCCTGAGTCCCCCTGCTCTTCCTCCTCCGGCTGCTCCTCGCTCACTTCACTGGGTGCTCTGAAGGTTCTTCTTCTCCTCTCATTTGCCTTCCCAAATGTAACCTGTTGGTTGAGCTGTAAACAAAAAATTAACACAATTTATGGGGAAAAACGAAAATTTCACAAGACCCACGATCTAGTACCACACAGGATCTAGACTCACACTGAGATCTAGACCTACGATCTAGAGAGGTACGACACAGCTGAAGCCAGGTGACTGTAGAGCAGAACTATCTGGATTGGGAGGTCCATCCTGACGACGTGTTCCTCAATCCAGCCCAGTGGCCATGCCTGCTACTCTGAATTGGATGTGGTTGCTATTAAGGTACGGCCACACCAACCGCGTTACTCGGTTTGGGGCGTCGGAAATCGTAATTTTTGCATAGGGAACCATTGGTATAGGCGCGTAGACGCGTTACATGCGTTGATGCGTCGCGGGGCGTTAAGGCCCATTCACACCCTACGGTAAATACGGATACGGACAGTTTCGTCCGGTCCCGGAGGTGTTTCGTCCGTAAATGGGTCCGTCGCCTCTGAGCTTACGAATCCGGAGTGCTCCGGGAGAACCGGAGCAATGCCACCGGAAATCGAGGCGGCAGTATAGAGTCAAAAGTCAGACCATTTGCGAAAATAGATAGAGTAGTATAATATCTGATATGTATATTATATATATATATATATATATTGTATTTGACGTTTTGTACTTATATTATACTATATACCTGACATTTTTATTTTATTGTTTATTGTTATTGTTCCCCTGCTTTGGCAATGAGTTGTAACTGGTCAACATTTTGAGGAGATAATCTGCGGGTTGGTGAGGGGTGTCACATGCCACCGCACACTTTTCGCACTTTTTTTTTGCCGATTTCGGATGACGCAAAGCAAAATCATCGCTACAGTTGTCATGTTTGCGATTGTAGATGCCGTTAATTTGTGAAACGACAGTCACTGCCCTCTAGAGGATTTATTGCGTAACATCCATAACAACGCTGAAACCAGACGGAGGTATGAAGGGTAGCTCCGGGGGCAACGTTTGGGGCGACGGACGAATTTCGTCCGGATCCGGAGGTATGGATTGGCCTTTACGCCTCGTTTCCACATACGTACATTCTCGTATGCGATCCAACCATCTCCGACCGAAAGTCCATTCATTCCTATGTGATTCTCCGTAATGTCCATTTTTCCTCCGAGACTCCTCCCCTCCGTAAAATTTCTGTCCGGTATGTCCGTAATATACGTTCAAAAAATTTAACTTTCGCCGTCGTTTTACGGAGATACCGTATGAACGTTTTTATGTTTTTCACAAAACATGTAAGTACCTGGCAGGCCAAACTCCTCACGGATCTCTTTCCAAGCCTGGTTGGTTTTGTTTTTATCTCTGTATATGTCGATCCTCATGTTCCAAAGTACCGGTCTCCTAAAAACGGCCATTATCATACGCTCCCCAATCTTTGGTCCGTAAATAAATTCATGTCCGTACGTAAAACACTAGCGACTCCTTCCGTAAATTTACGGAAGCACGTATACGAAAAACATACGTATGTGGAAACGAGGCGTTAGACGCGGCAGACGCACGTAATTACGCACGTAAACGCAGTAACGCGCCCAACGCACCAACGCCCGGGGTTCAAATAATTTAACTTTCAACGCTCCAACGCGTGATGCTTAGCCACGATAGCCAATCAGCGTGGAGCTTGACCCGACGTCACTGGCAGAGAGTAGTGACGCTTGCACAGAAGCATACGGCCGACATCTTTCTTTATTCTGGGTGGAAATAGTAACATAGTTACGCCATTAAATGCGTTTATGTAGACATTTTTAGCGAGAAATGTGCATAATGTTTCAGGATGTTTGTTTTGATAGTTATGACGAAGAGGGAACACTCCATTCACTTGCATGGACAGCGTCTCTGGTTGCTAAGCAACCTCAACGTCTTGGCGGACTATATCTCTGCTGATCAACACTACGAATGCTGGAAACACACCAGTCACACCATGTGAAGTTATTTAACCCGATTATTGTTATTCATATCCGAGATTATTTAAAGAACCACTATGCAACTTCGGGCATTTCTTCGCTGTTTTCTTGGTTTTGGCACGCACATTTCTCTACACAGCGCCCCCTACAGCTTCGTAGTAGATATATTACAACACTGTCGTAACAACTCGTTGACGACCCTTCCCCATGCACTTCTACGCGAGCCATGTGCATTTGTTTTCAAAGAAGCCGGCGAATGCGTGGAGCCATGTCCGAAGTAGATGTTCATAAAGTGTAGGCAAGGTTATACATTTTTAAAATGGTGTATTTGTATTGCAATAAACATATATCCATCCTTTTTTATAGTTGACGGGGAGAATTTATATCCTAGATTATAATTGTTTTATCTTAGGTTGAACAGAACAATCAGTGTAAGAGTGTTGGCCAACATAATAATCTAAATAAACAAGAACCTGGATTCGGGGATTCAGTCTGTATCTGCGGGACGAGACAGACGAACAGCAAAACACCCATGGAAACCAAGGTGTTTATATGGTTGCAACCAAGCAAGCTAGAAACATACAGGGCTCACAACATAACGGTCGAGAAAACAATTTTTACAGGGCTCACAACAAAATGGTTGAGCAAACACATTTGTACAGAGACTATCAATATCAAGAATACCACGAAGACAAAGTTCACCCAAGGGTACTTTCAATTTCAAAAGCAACACGGCCAAGTCTGCGTCTGATTTGCAGTCTTCTTTTTCTTTCAGTTCACGCTATTCCTGAAAAGCTTGCCCAACGTTTACTCGTGTCTGGCCTCTCTGTCGGTCAGTCTCCCTTTTCTCTTCTTCTGTTCCTCCGACATTGGGTTTCTCTGTCTCTTTTTAGTCGGCTGATCTATGATGAATGTAACAATCCCTTAGTTACTTGTGTTTATATCGAGCCGGTTCCGTGTTTGGGGGTCTGTGCCGTAAAGCAATTCGTTACTTCGCGAGACCCGAGACTCCCGCGAGAGTGGGCGGCGGGTCGCCGGCAGAAACATATTCCTTTCCTCCGCCAAGATGCAAAAGGGGGAGTCGAAACAACCAACAATCGAAAAAAAATGTATAATAGAACCATCGCAATGACTCTTAGCCTGTTATATTAAGGTAAATCAAGCCAAAAAAGTTGCATAGTTCCCCTTTCACTCGTGTCTGATCTCTTTTCTGGTCCATTCTTCTTTTGTTCCACCGACAGTCGCCTCTTGGGTCCCTTATCAGTCGATTGATCCATGATGAATGCAACAATTGCCTCGCAACTGGCTGTTTATATCTAGCCGGTGCCATGTTTGGGTGTGTGTCTGTGCCGTAAAGCATTTTCAAAACTACAATCTGACATTTTCGAGGCACGATGGGATACTTCCGCTGCGTCACATCCGGATTGTGTCGGTCCGAACAGAGCAAGTTGCATATGCGCTTTTTCCTTGGAGAGGTGACATGGGGCAATGACACACCCACCAAACGACCCAGAAATGGTTGCAGAACCATCAGAATAACTCTCAACCAGCATAATTAATGTAATTTTGGCTAAAAAAGTTGCATAGTGGGCCTTTAATCTAACCCGATCTAAGCTCTATCATGCACCCAAACACGGCAGCGTTTGGGTTTCCTACCTCGGACTCCTAAATCCAGCGCAGCCACAGGCGCGTTAGGCGCGTTGAACCATTTTTGTGACACACAATGATCAAGCGTCAAGTTAGGCGCGTTATGCACGTTTTTTAACCCGAAAAACGCGTGCAGTGTGGCCTTAGCTTTAGGCTGGGGGGCCGTGAGTGTAGAGGCGGGGGTCTGATGTGGCTCGGTGGTTCCTCCGGCTTGCTAATAAGAAGCTACGGAAGCTAGCAGAAAGACATGTGCACAACAGGAATTCCATCTTTGCACTATTAAACCTGGAGGTCAGTGTGTCTGTATGTTCAGCCATAGGTTATCTAACCCCTACCTCTTTAGTGGGCGCATCTAATGATGTATTCCAAGCATTTCCTGTGCTGAACACGCAGATGCCTTCTGTGTGTGAAGCCGATTGAGCGGCCGCCCCAGGCTGCATTTCTGGTGGACGGTGGGTACATGGAGAATTAGGAGAACATCTGGATATGACAAGTTCAACATCTGCTGATCACAAGTTCACATCTCAGGTTCTCGCCGAGGATCAGCCTGGCCTCGCTCCAAGTAAAAACAACCGTCCACCCCCAAAGAGTGTACGGACCAATCAGCGCTAGGGAGGGGTTTTAGTTTGTCTAAGCACAGAGTGAGCTCCGCGGTTTGCGCTCCGCGGTTTGTTGTTTTTACTATTAGGAGAACAGCAAGTGGTTTATTGACAGCCAAGTTTTCAAATAATCAGTCCGTCGGCATGACAACATGTCCCAGTTTACTGTTGGCCGTTTGACTATCTCCAGAGGGTAGGATGGTCTTCAGGGAGTTCAGGGTTGACCGGAGTTCAAACCAAACGAAGGCAGCCTTCTAGTTCCTCATTGAGGGAGATGCCTTGCGGCTCGCTGACGTCACGTATCTGTTACTGGCTTCAGGTCCAAGGGGTCTCCCCAATGACTGGACAGCAGTCATTAGCCTCTCACACACCTCGTCACCAGAAGGTACTTGGGGTATTCGGTGGGTCGGTTGTCAAAGGTTAGTGACGACAGCCCTGGACAAACCGTTGATTCACCGAATTTCCAACAACAGCCGGTTGTCCCGGTGATGCTCTTGAGCCAAGCAGGGAACCGAAAGAACAATGCCTTCATTGTCCTGCTCTACCTTCACCGCTCTCCCATTCCCCAAACTGTAATCAATCTCTCATCAACCCCCTCTCTCCCTTTCTCTCTACGTCCACAGAGGCGAGCGACGGACGAATGTTACTTCCTGGAGCGCCTGGAGAGCAACAACTACAACACCTACCGCTCCAAGAAGTACCCTGAGATGTACGTGGCCCTACAGCGCTCCGGACAGTACAAGACCGGCACCAAGACCGGACCCGGCCAGAAGGCCATCCTGTTCCTCCCCATGGTGTCCAGGTCCTAGTCCAGACCTAGTCCAGTAAGGCCGGACCAGAACTCTGATATTCATAGGCAACGGGGAGGAGGGAGAGGAACAATAGAATCAGGACGAGGTAGCTAGGAGCAGTTCAGATGAAGGCCCGGTCTTCAGTCCAGCTCCACGTTTAAAGGGATGGTCCGAGACTTAAAGGTCCGACTCAGTCCTTTACTGCAGGGGGCTTCATTAGGTCGGGGCTGGAGAAGGAAAGCAGATCATTTCTGAAAATTTGCACGGTTCTCCAGCAGCGAGCGAAGCTATACTAGGTCTGAGAGGTTAGCGTTTAGAGACATCTTTAAGATATATTACTATATGACTTCATTCAGGACTGTGGTTGAAGGAAGGATTCAAGGCTTTGATTTGTAACAACAGTCTGTTTTTATTGTTAAAAACGGTCAAACAGAAATCAAGGAAATGAAGGCAGTGGTGACAGAAACGATAACCATCGCTGTTCTTAATTAATAATAATATCACACCTCTACTTTATCCAGTAAGATGTGTTACAATGCTAGAACCTCCCCTCCAGTACAGCCTACTCTTTCCTTGTGTCATCCTTACACTTCTTGTTATCATGATAATCTTTCCCTTACTGTTTCTTTTCCATAAATAATTCCGTTGCTACATTTTCAGAATAAATTAAAATACTAAATATTTGTTCTGATTGACATAAACCAACCAACCATGGCTCAAGTGGTCAAAAATCATAAACCCAAACCACAACAAGAAACAAGAAATAAACAGTGTCCGGTGACATCACCTGGTACAACAGCCACTGCAGTACCCATTGTTCCCTGAGGGGGCGCTGTCCGGGGCTTAAGTGTTCAGCGGCTTTAACACCGTCGTAGTGGGACCTTTTACGCCACATTGTAATAACCATTATCCAATGCTAAACACACTTCAAGTATCCCTCATATTGGTGTGTTCATGTGGCTCGATGAGCTAGCCTGAGTTAGCATGCTAGGCTAGCATAAGGCGGGCCCCAGGGCCGGCCCCGGTGGTAGAGCTGGTAGAATCAGGTGGCTCCATGTGCTAGCCTGGCTTAGGCTAGCTAGGCTAGGCTAGCGGCAGGCCCCGGTGGTACAGCTGGTAAAAGCGGCCCGAGTGCACAGCGGGGAGCGTCTCCATGGGGAGGTCCACGGCGCCCCAGCCCCTCTCCAGCCCGTATAGCAGCAGACGCGCCACGCGGCTCGTGATGGGCGTGGTCTCCTCGGTGCGCGCCAGCTCTGCTATGGGCAGCCAATCGCAGCGCAGGCACTCCTCGGTGCAGAAGTCGATGCTGTAGGTGAGGGGGCGGAGCCGGCAGATGAGGTAGAGGTCAGACGCCCCGAAGGCGCCGGGCTGGTCGTGCTGCTGCCGCACGCTGAGCAGGGAGAGGAACTCGGAGCACACGCCCGTCTCCTCCTGTACCTCCCGGACCGCCGTGGCTCCTGGGGAGGAAGGGGAGGGGGGGAGGAGGAGGGAGGAGATGGGGGGGAAGAGGAGGAGATGGGGGGGAAGAGGAGGAGGGGCAAAGAGGTGGAGGAGGAGGTGCAAAAGGGAGGAGCGAAAGGGAGGAGGAGGTTGGGGGGAGGGGAAGAACAGGAGGAGGGGGGAGGAGTTGGAGGAGCAATATAGGGAGTGGGAGGAAGAACCACGAGTATGGAGGTGTTCATAACATCCTGGTTAGTTCAGTAACCATGTGTCAACGTACTATAAGTAGACGAGTGACACTCATTCAATGCTGCTTTACTTTCGAGTCCATGATTACTATATTTAAAGCTATTATCTTTTCCTGAATGGTATAAAGAGTGAATTCTATCTGATTGACACGTCACACGCTAGTATTTTATGAATGAATGGTAAAACGGTACTATGGCTGAACTCAAATCTACACCTCTGATGGATAAACAAACACAAAACTATACCGGCCTGTGATTGGTCGCCTGGTCTTCCCTGGCAAACGTTTGACCAATCCCAACCTTCTGAGGCTGTATTTTAACAGTTTCCATGCATGTCCTCATGCCTTCCTCTCAGTTAAAACACACTACTGCTGTTCTAACAAGTTGAATACGTTTTAATAAGTGCTTGTGTGAATTCTGGGGTGTGCCAAGAAAAGAGATGTGATTAAGATCAAAACTACTCTCACCCACATGGAAACTAGAAGGTAATGTTTATCAACTTACCAATATTCTCTCCTAGTTCAGAAAGTCCACCAGGAAACTTCCAGGCGTTCAGGGTCTGAAACCAGCAGTCAGATATAACGTTGGTTAGTTCCTCTAATCAGGGCTCAATCACACGGCAAACTGACACTATCCACCTCTTAGTTTCTGTGTTGCTCTAAAACCCAGAGAAAGGCATAATGTGGTGTAAATCTTTATTTTCTGTCAAAGTATATGATACATTGCTGCTTGTTAAATTATGACATCGTTGCTGTATGAATATTTTTCTAGTGGATCTATTTTAAACACAGCTTTTTCTAAAATGCCATTTCACAGCGATGCGACTTTCCGAATGTGTTGTTTCCCTTCTTGTTGTTTATATGAGGAACACAAATGCACTAAGACCTATATTTTCATGTTCTGTATCACAACTGCTATGTTTCTAAAGCCTGTACCACAAAAGGGAATAAATAAACATTTATTGTCTCTGTTATCCATCGTGTTTCCTCTCATTAGCAACTGTTGGCATGCTAGCATAGTTAGCTGTTCTAGCATGCAAGCATAGTTAGCTGTTCTCAGCAGTGTAGCAAGCTTAGTTACACTGGCTGGTAGGAGCGCCATGCTATTCCTTTGTCGAGTGAAAACCCTCACCTTTCTAACTGAAAACACTCAGAAAGAAACACAGCTGATTTACATACACATCTTTGTTCAATTAACGCTGAATAATCTGCTAAAGCCTTAGGTCATTGGCCAAGTCAGGGTTTAAGATACTGATTAATCAGTATTCAACCAAAGCCAAGTCGGCCCATTCTGTCCCTGGGAGGATGCTCACACGGTCTAGTTGTGTTTTATGTCTCAAAGGTTTCATGCTTCGCAAATGCATCAGAACGTTGACCGCTAGCCAAGAATAGCTGCCAGCTTCTAGCGTTTACTTCCAGTAAACGCTGGAAAAAGGAGGAGGAGATTGGCAAAGATGAAGAGAGATAAAATAGTTAGGAAGTCTCCTTCTGACAGAAACCGAGTAAACACAACGTGAGTCAGATAAATACTGCTATTATACATAAAGTAGGATAAAGATAAGATGTTCTTTTTCAATCCCAGACCAGATATTAAGGGAACTGTATTCAGTATTTATCCTGTTATATTATGATATATCTGCACGCATTGCCCTGAATGCCTCCATTAAACTCTTATCAGCCAGAGGGTCAGGCTGTGGAGTTGAACTGAGGTGTATCGACCTCAAACATGGATGATGTTGAGAGGCTGCGCTCTGGGTAATGGCTTCATTAGGGAGTATACAGCACAGCAGTGTGGAAAGTTTCAATGAGCTCTGTTGTCATGTAAACACACACACACACACACACACACACACACACACACACACACACACACACACACACACACACACACACACACACACACACACACAGGATCTTAGTGTGTTTTGGGGGGCGGTCTCGGGGCGATGCTAAGTGTGTCGGCCGTTGCCCTTCAGCTCAGGGAAGAATTTGACACGGTGGCGCCTGGACAAACAAACTGACGCAAGGGTCACCGTTGGTCGCTAGGGAACAACTGCTCCTTCATTCACACGCCCCCCCAATCACACTGACGGCAACTGTCTGACGAACACACACGTTTGGGCGGCAGGGAGTGGGTTTTAGTGGAGGTATGGAGGAGGAGTAATACTAGTGAGGTCCTTGACTTCCTAACCGGTTTATACTTAAATACATAAATAAACAACAAAGCTAGCAGTATAGCATAGATATAGATTATATGTAATCTTGGTAAACACAAATACCAAACCAAGAGTAACATTAGTTATTGAGAGGAGGGAAACATACCTTGTTTTTGTCTTGGACCACGAGAACCTTTCCGTTGGACTCGTCCACCACTGCGCCTGAGAACCAAACACAACACCAGAACACCGGTCAACAACTGACCTGAGGACCCCTTAAAAAGGGTGTTCCACTCCCAGATCGAACATCCTGAGTTCAACCCCATTTACATTAAGGGCATTTAGCAGATGCTTTTATCCAAAGCGACTTAAGTAAGCACAGTACAGTAAGTACATTTGTCAGAAGAAAGCGAAACAACAATATATCGCTGTCAGTACAGTTAATATGTTGAACAGAAAAGCACAACAATTGTTAGGTTAACCCAATCCCCATTTACAACAGAGATAGCTAGGATAAGATGCTACACGATGCTCAGTACTATTTTAAGTGCCAGGACGTACCTCATACAATAAGTGTGTAAGAGGGGTATGTGGGGAGGAGGCTATGCAGAGTCCAGGTGAACTCTGACAATGTGAGTCTTCAATTCCCAGGGTCCAGAGCCTAGCCTGGAGAAATCATTGATCATGGTTAATAAATTCATGGAATGTATCTCAAATTCACCGCACTTCGCTTTAGACAAAGCATCTGCTAAATGAGTAAGTTGGCCGGGAACACTCTGCTCCCAGACTGAACCGGGAAGGGAGACGGGGCTGGAGCAGAGAACGGGAACAACAGTTTTCCTTAAGGCTTCCGACTCTTCGTGAGATGTGGGGGCCAAGTCTCTGAGCAGGTACTTATTCACCGGCGGTCAGAGAACGAACCGGCTCTCTGGAAGTCTGCTGTTTGACTTCCAAGTGGAAACACAGGACATTCCTGATCGCTGAGAGGAGCAGCCTTGTTCAGGAGAAACCTATCATTACACCACCTTCTGTCCAGGAGCCCAACGCTAGGAAAACAAGGAATACCCAAGTCAACTATCATCAACTATTTCAAACTTACTATCAAAGTCACAACTCTTCTGTTTCGGCATCGCAGTGGTGGAGCAGCTTCCTGCCGACCGCAGAGTTGCTCACCAGCTTCCGCAAAAGACTCAAGACTCACTTAGACTCAAGACTTCACCTAGACTCTGCACAGCCTCCCCCCACACCCCTTTTACGCACTTATTGTATGTTGTACGCCTGGGAACTTAATGTACGCTCTTATTATGTGTTGACCGTCCTTGCAAAACAGTACTTGGCACAGTTGGTTGTGTACAGGGAATGGGTTAACCTAGTGACTGTTAGTGCTTGGCAATTGGTTCTGTGAACATCCTTACCGCACCGACAGAGGTATATTGTTGTTTCTCTTTCTTCTGACAAATGCACTTATTGTAAATCGCTTTGGATTAAAGCGTCTGCCAAATGCCCTGAAGGTAACTATCGCCCTTTTTCCACCGACAGTACCAGCTCAACTCGCCTCGCCCCGCCTTTTTGCGTTTCCATCGGCAAAATCTGGTACCTGGTACCTGGTACTTTTTAACTCTCACCTCCGTCGAGGTTCCATGAGAGCTGATCTGATACTTTTGTGTGACTTAAACAGGCTGCTGGCCACTGAGTGATGCCACTGGACAAGCGCGTCGTCCGAGCCTGACAACCGACACCAGATGCTGTGTTGAAAATGGAATTCCGGTCTCAAATCGCTGCCCCTCTCCGTGTTACAGCAGTGTTTATATAATATCGGCACAAGATTAGCAAATTATCACAGAAAGCGATATGTAAGATTTCTTCTTCTGACGAAAAGAGGGTTTATAGTTTATAGCAGTGTTTATATCATATCATCACAAGATGAGCAACGTAGTTCAGGATAATGAACTACGAGGGCAAAAAAATACGTAATCGTTTACAAGTCAGAGATGTAGGCATGATGTGACCCTAGAAAGCACAGACGAAATAAGCGAAAGCTTAAAAAGAGGGGGGGTGCGATTTCAGACGGAATTTCCATTTTCGGCACGACACCGGCATCTTTAAATAGCGTTCAGTCAACAATAGTGATTGATTATTGAAACACCCAAGGATCAGCGCACAAGAACACGCAGTGGACCGTGACAGAGGTGGAGACGCTCCTGTGTGTAGCCCTGTCTGTTTATGTGTCGCGTGCTTTGCAACAAACCCACGTTGAAGAGTTTTTTTTCTACGACCCGCCCACGTTGAAAAGGTACTTTTTTAGATGGAAACACGACGTGCCTGGAACCAAACCAAGTCATGCCGCGCTAAGTCGTGGTTGCGCTGGTACTCCCGGTGGAAAAGCAGCATATCACAGGGGGATTCTGGGTACTGCAGTTTGGATTTGCTTTAGTAAGAAGATCTCCTACGTGGAGAACGTGAGAGGTATCTGCCACAGCGTTTCTCCACTGTGGGGACCTTCGTTATCATCAAGTAACGAGACAGTGGACATGAACTCCAATGACCAGGAGGTTCTGCTGTTAAAGGGGCTCTGTTGGGACAATCAACGGTGGGCCTTCTCATCCTATGACATCATCTAGCAGGTGTGTGTGGTGTGTCCCTGTGTTCCTGCCATACAGAGGTCTCTTGGACACAGCGTGACGGACTACACCCCAGAGCGACCAGATCTAAGGCCCTCTCCAGCTGGGTCCTCTCGCTGTGGTTCTGTGCTCTCATACAGTCCCCAGACACGGCTTCTGTGGTTCTCTCTCGTGCCTTTAAACATCACACTTAGGCAGGACTTAAGGCTGAATACCGCTACACTCGCGTCCAAAACAATATAAAAATGACGAGGAAATGCGTTTAATCCTGTAATTACTTATATCATGGTTTTATAGGTCTGACTTCATGGTTGACCGAATACTTAACACCTTAGGACATTATCTCAGCCACAACAATGAACCCATGCCCAGTGTAACCAGGCCTGAGAATAGACCCAGCAAGAAACAAACGCACTGTCCAAACTACGACAGAATAATGAGCCAATATATGTTGGAAACCCGCCCAAATAATTACAACCAATATTCAGCAACTTAACGGAAAAAAACTAACCAAGGTCGCTCCTAATAAGGGGACTTGGCAGCACCACTTGGGCCTGATGTTGTGAACATGTTGTGACATGCTGGCTCTAGGAGAGGACGAGACGTGGACCCCACTCCGCCCTCTGGTGGACAGTCAACGTATTACAGCCTACTGTATTTAACACAGGACGCTGCCAGTTAGCATGGACTGGCCATGACAAAACAACTCAATATTATAATATATAATAGTGGTAGTCCTACCGAGTATCTGGTGGTAGTCCTACCGAGTATCTGGTGGTAGTCCTACCTAGTGTCTGTAGTCCTACCTGTAGTCTTACCTGGTATCTGTAGTCCTACCTGGTGTCTGTAGTCCTACCGAATGTCTGTAGTCCTATCTTGTGTCTGTAGTCCTACCTCATGTCTGTAGTCCTACCTAGTGTCTGTAGTCCTTCCTAGTGTCTGTAGTCCTACCCGGTGTCTGTGGTCCTTCCTATAGTGTCTGTAGTCCTACCCGGTGTCTGTAGTCCTACCTGCGACCCCCACCTGGTGGGATGCGTACCCGGGCAGCCTGCTTGCCCCGGGGCCCAGCCACAGGGCCAGTGTGGCCTGGTCCGCCCGGGCGTGGTGGAAGGTGAAGCCCAGCGTAGCCGCCGCCGCAGCGCAGCGGCTCAGAGAGATGGGGAGGCGGAGCCAGACCGCCACCCGGCCCTCCGCACGCCACCGGCCCACCCCCTCTGGACAGGTCAGAACACACAGCACATGGGTTAGATTCCGGCAACACTGTGTGTGTGTGTGTGTGTGTGTGTGTGTGTGTGTGTGTGTGTGTGTGTGTGTGTGTGTGTGTGTGTGTGTGTGTCAACTATGGCCCCCATTGCACTCCTGATCATCCCCCACTCTGCGTTCCTCATCAAGATTTCTTACTTGCTAGTTAAGGGAGTTATCTCCTGAATATACGGCCTTATATGCATGAACGTGGGACCATAATCAACCAGGCTGTACCTGGCCTTTGTGACTATAGCTGGGATTCAGGTCTATACAAATACAAATGTATAGAATTGAATCTAGCGCATCATGATTCTTCAAACTGGACGTCCAGTCTTCCATTGGAGCACAACGCCGGCCACCACTGACCTCTAAGTAGACTGCCGAAGTCCCCCTCGCTGATGTCCGGCGGCAGGCCGGTATGAGCCAGGTCGACCGTCACCCCCCCGAAGCGGTCTAGGCGCCCCGTCAGCGCGTCTGTGCCGTGACCGCCCGTCAGCGCGTCTGCGCCCTGACCCACCGCCGGGTGCAGGCGCCCAGCAGAGAGCCGCAGCGCGCGGGCCGAGGGCGCGGCGGTGCATCGCACCCTGCAAAGCCTCCTACTGAGGACAGAGAAGAGCTGACAACCATAGGAAACCATGACTTTGACCTGACTAAATGTATTAAAGAACTTTAAAATCCCAAACAGTGTCCGCTCTTCTCCACATCGACCCCAGCATGCGCCGCGGTTGCATAAGGCTCCGCCCCTGAAGTTGCATAAATAGAGTAGCCTACTACTTGAATAGAAGGGATTAATAAAATACGACATTAATTAAATGTGATTGTATTATTTTCATACACGGTCTCATTGTAAAAACGAATTGAATGAATCGATAATTTAATTATACATCATGAATTAATTACCCTGTAAATACAAGAGCTTCACCAGTTACATAATACTCCTGTGCGCTTTAGTACTTACGGTAAAGTGGGCGGGGCTTGGGTTCAACCCGGACGTTTACTAGTGTGCGGTGTGTTTACACATGTTTTCATGATCTCACGTGTTGTACTAAGTTGTTGTTATAATATATTATTATCATGTCCTCGAAGAAAAGTAAGAACAAACCCAAGCGGAGCAGCGAGGGGGACAGCTCCAACGACTCGTTTATTCTCCAGAACCCGAGAGACGTCCACTCCTTCTCAGTGCAGGACTTCATTGATAAAGGTGAGACTGAAACAGGACATACGGCTCATTGCCACCGTCCAGGGGAGGGCTGTGTGTGTGTGTGTATGTGTGCCGTCCAGTGAGTACGGTGTGCGCCCTAGAACGACTGTGACACCATGGTGTAAAGCACAAAGTTGGATTTAGATTGTTAGTAGTTATTATCATGTAATGACGTCATCGATGCTGTACCGGTCCTGATGCTGCCGGTCTCGAGCCACGCCTCGAGCCCACCGCTGCTGATTGGTTCATGATCTTCTACTGACGCTGGGCGTAAATAAGCTCCTAGTGGTCCATCCAATCAGGAAGTCTCCACGTCCAGAAACCCACGACGCTTTACTTCTACCACCTGTTGTGGATAAAAGTGTTAGAGGATATATCTCCACAACTATAAGACCTACATTATTGTGTGTGTGTGTGTGTGTGTATATGAGTATATGAATATGTGTGTGTGTGTGTGTGTGTGTGTGTGTGTGTGTGTGTGTGTGTGTGTGTGTTACAGCAGACGACAGGACCCCCAGCAGGGCCAGGTGGGCTCTGGCTCAGGTGAGTCTGGGGTCCATGAAGGCGACCGGCCTCTGCATCGGCCGGCCGGCTCTGCTGACCACCGCCGCCGGACGCCAGGAGGTCAGTACCTCTGGGAGGAGGAGGGGGAGGGGGGGGGGGGGAGGAGGGGGAGGAGGAGGGGGGGGAGGAGGAGGTGGAGGGGGAGGAGTTAGGGGTTAGACAGTACAGAGACAGGGCATTAAGGAGCATTAACCCCTTCCTCCTTTCTCCTCCTCCTCCTCCTGCACCTCCTCCCCCTTCCCTTCCTGCTCGTTTTCCTAACCCTCCTCCTCTTCCTCCCCCTCCTACTCCTCCTCTTCCTCTTCCTCTTCCTCCTCCTCCTCTTCCTCCTCCTCCTCCTCCTCTTCCTCCTCCAGGTGTGTCTGGCCTGGCCTGTGGCCTCCTTCCCAGCTGCCAGGGTCGGCCTCCAGCGCAATATCCAGACCAGCCTGGGAGTGAAGCCTGGAGATGGATTAACGATCTACCCAGTGACGGGGCCCCTGCTGCAGGCTCAGGAGGTGGTGCTGTCCCCCCGGTAAACAAGCTGCTACTCAAACCTGGAGAAACAGTTCAGGCCTTGTTAGCGTGTTAGCAGGGCTGCTCGATTATGGGGAAAATCATTGATTTTTTGATCGTTTGACGTTAAAATCTAAATCGCCATCAAAATTCGATTTATCGCCCAGCCCTACGTGTTAGTAATATAAAGGATTTAGTTTGGATGTTGGAAATTTCTGCGGTTTTCTTCTGTTCGTCAGATAAGAAACATTTACATTTACATTTAGGGCATTTAGACCCTTTATCCAAAGCGACTTACAAACAGTACATTTGTCAGAAGAAGAGAAACAACAATATAACGCGGTCGGTTCAGTAAGGATGTTCATAGAAAAAAGTGCCAAGCACTAACAATCACTAGGTTAACCCATTCCCTGTATACAACAAAGCCTAAGATACAGTAAGATATATGTACTATATTTATTCTGGCATCTTGGATCGAGCACTACAACTAATCTTTCCTCGTCTTATCACTGAAAATATCGTAATTATGTAATTACATTGTTGTTAAATATATATATTATTTGTTGGAAGGATGTCATTCATTTAATAAATCAAATATCAAAGCATGCTAGACTTCGAACGCTTGAATGGCCTCCAAGTGGTCTTTTGTGATATTACGGTAAGTTTAGTGTTACTTTAGTGCAGGCTGCCACCTGCTGGGCGTTCTTTATACCTACATGTTCAAACATCGGTGCGCATGTCTCCTAGATTCATTGTTTTTTTTATATTTTCTCTTTTAGGCAGAAAGATGAAACACTTGAAACAGAAGAGTTTAAGAACTATTTTCTGCAGTCTTTGGGTAAGTTAGTTTATGCATTTTCGGTTTGTGTTTGATTATACAGTGATAAATGTTCTAACTTTGTATTTGTATTCATTCTTAATGTACCTACCCATTTCTAGGGCTGACCCCGTCTCAACAACCGAACTAACTTACTTACTAACCAACTTAACTATTGACCTGGTGACGGCAGCTCGGTTAGTTGAACTCTGCAGGTTTCCTCACCAGGCTGTGAACTTCTTCAGCATCTGATCCTCATGAGTCTCTCCCCCTCATCGTCCACTAGAGGCTGTTCTGACCCCTCTGGTACCTCAAGAGGAGGTATTGAGGACCTCCTCCTCTCTGAGCTCTGACCTCCTCCCTCTCCTCCTCTCTGAGCTCTGACCCTCTCCTCCTCCTCCTCCTCAGAGGAGGAGGTGTGAGGACCTCCTGCTCCTCCTCATTGAGCCCTAACCTTCATTTCCTCCTCCTCCTCCTCCTCCTCACTGACCTCCTCCTCTTCGCTCACCTCTGACCTCCTCCTCCTCCTCCTCGCTGACCACTGACCTCCTCCTACTCGCTGACCTCTGACCTCCTCGCTGACCTCTTCCTCCTCACTGACCTCTGACCTCCTCACTGACCTTTGACCTCCTCCTCGCTGACCTCTGACCTCCTCCTCCACCTCCTGCTCCTTACTGACCTCTGACCTCCTCCTCGCTTACCTCTGGCCTCCTCCTCCTCCCTGTCCTCTGACCTCCTCCTGCTCCTCCTCGCTGACCTCTGACCTCCTCCTCCTCTTCGCTGACCTCTGACCTCCCCCTCCTCGTTGACCCCTGACCTCCTCCTCCTCCGGCTCCTCGCTGACCTCTGACCTGCTCCTCACTGACCTCTGACCTCCTCCTCCTGCTCTTCCCAGAGGGCCGGGTGCTGCTCCCGGGCTCCCAGCTGTCCCTGACGTACTACGGCCGCGCCTGCAGCCTGCGCGTGGAGGAGGTGCGAGGGGAGGACGGAGCGCTGCTGCGGGGGCCCGCCGCCGCGGCCCCTGGGCCCGACGCTGAGGACGGGGCCCCCGCGGACCCCTCGCTCCTGGGCTGCCCCTCCTCGGACCTCTCCCTGCAGCTCAGCCTGCTCACCGTGGAGGAGCAGCAGGAGGAGGCGCGCCCCCCCGTGGTCAGCACCCCGCTGCGACACACCGCCCTCCCCCGCGACCCTCTGTCACCTGTCAGTCATCCTCCAAGACCCGCCCTCCTCCTCTCCCCCGGCGACCCCTCGACCCCCCTCCTCTCCCCCTTCACCCCCTCCCCCCGGCTCCCCTCCTCTGGGGGGGAGGGGTGCGAGACCCCCCCGGGTCCAGGGTTCCCCCAGAGCCCCCTGCAGGCGGGCACCCCCCCTCTGGCGCCCCCTGGTGGCGTGCAGAGCTCCGACGCCTTCTACCGCGTCTCCGGCGACACCGCCATCGTCTTCAGGGACAGGAAGCAGCGAGGCGCGGCGGGGGAGGGGCCGGAAGCGGGGCAGGAAGCCCCCCAGGCCAACAAGGTCACCTACAGTATGATTGGCGGGCTGAGCAGCCAACTGGAGGCGATCCGGGAGACCATCGAGCTGCCACTCACACGGCCCGAGCTGTTCTCAAACTACGGTGAGCGCAGGGGGACAAACTACGCGTTCATAAAGGGAATCAAACTACAGATGTTCCGAAACCATTTTGTTACCGTTTCCGAGTAGTATTTGAGTATCGGCTGATACACTTTATATCAACACTTTATATATAATTTATAATCTCTAATTGTAATAAAACCTTTGTATTCTTGTAGTTGAGCGAGAGCATCCAATGTTTTTCCGACATGGTAGCTTGAATGCACGTAGGTCGGAGATGGCACGTTTCCCATTCCGACTTTCCACCTCCGACCGTTGACGAACACAGTATAATACCGTAGTGTTTGCCTGGGTAGTAAGTTAGCTAGTCTCGGTACCGGACCGGCACTTAGACTTGAGTACTCACCGATAACCGTTACTGCTTTTTTGGCAGAATTTGAGGAAATTACGATACTGGTTTCGGTATCAGAGCAACTCTAATTCAAACACAGTTACTGCAAACTTAAACCTCACAAGATATTAACCAAATATTATTAAATAACGAAACACATTTGATTGATGTAATAGAGTAAAGGTCAAGCAAAGGAATCTAAAGACGTGGTTCCTTCAGTTGAACCCAACCCTGCGTCCAATCAGAGGCCTCTAACCTGACAGCTCATTTGCATACAGGTATCCCGCCCCCAAGAGGAGTCCTCCTGTACGGGCCTCCGGGCACTGGGAAGACTATGATTGGACGAGCCATAGCCAATGAGATCGGAGCCCACATGACCGTCATCAATGGCCCGGAGATCATCAGCAAGTAAGAACCGGCGTGTGGAACGGGAATCTGGAGCTGGGGCTCCTCTCTGACTCCTCCTGTTCTCCTCTCTGACTCCTCATGTTCTCCCCCTGTTCTCCTCCTGTTCTCCTCTCTGACTCCTCCTGTTCTCCTCCTGTTCTCCTCCTGTTCTCCTCTCTGACTCCTCCTGTTCTCCTCTCTGACTCCTCATGTTCTCCCCCTGTTCTCCTCCTGTTCTCCTCTCTGACTCCTCCTGTTCTCCTCCTGTTCTCCTCCTGTTCTCCTCTCTGACTCCTCCTGTTCTCCTCTCTGACTCCTCATGTTCTCCCCCTGTTCTCCTCCTGTTCTCCTCTCTGACTCCTCCTGTTCTCCTCCTGTTCTCCTCCTGTTCTCCTCTCTGACTCCTCATGTTCTCCTCTCTGACTCCCCCTGTTCTCCTCCTGTTCTCCTCCTGTTCTCCTCCTGTTCTCCTCCTTATCTCCGGTTCTCCTCCTGTTCTCCTCTCTGACTCCTCCTGTTCTCCTCCTGTTCTCCTCTCTGACTCCTCCTGTTCTCCTCCTGTTCTCCTCCTTATCTCCGGTTCTCCTCCTGTTCTCCTCCTGTTCTCCTCCTGTTCTCCTCCTGTTCTCCGGTTCTCCTCCGGTTCTCCTCCTGTTCTCCTCTCTGACTCCTCCTGTTCTCCTCCTGTTCTCCTCCGGTTCTCCTCCTGTTCTCCTCTCTGACTCCTCCTGTTCTCCTCCTGTTCTCCTCCTGTTCTCCTCCTTATCTCCGGTTCTCCTCCTGTCCTCCTCCTGTTCTCCTCCTGTTCTCCTCCTGTTCTCCTGTTCTCCTCCGGTTCTCTGGTTCTCCTCCTGTTCTCCTCCGGTTCTCCGGTTCTCCTCCTGTTCTCCTCCTTATATCCGGTTCTCCTCCTGTCCTCCTCCTGTCCTCCTCCTGTTCTCCTCCTGTTCTCCTTCGGTTCTCCGGTTCTCCTCCTGTTCTCCTCCGGTTCTCCGGTTCTCCTCCTGTTCTCCTCCTGTCCTCCTCCTGTTCTCCTCCGGTTCTCCTCCTGTTCTCCTCCGGTTCTCCGGTTCTCCTCCTGTTCTCCTCCTGTCCTCCTCCTGTTCTCCTCCTGTCCTCCGGTTCTCCTCAGGTTCTACGGGGAGACAGAGGAGCGGCTCAGACAGATCTTCACCGAGGCGTCTCAGAGGTAGGCCCCTCTATATGTGGTGAACCATCCCATAATACTGCTGAAGAATGTTCATCACCAGGCTGATCGTGTGTGTGTGTGTGTGTGTGTGTGTGTGTGTGTGTGTGTGTGTGTGTGTGTGTGTGTGTGTGTGTGTGTGTGTGTGTGTGTGTGTGTGTGTGTGTGTGTGTGTGTGTGTGTGACAGGAAGCCAGCGATCATCTTCATCGACGAGCTGGACGCTCTGTGCCCCAAGAGAGACGGAGCCCAGAGCGAGGTGGAGAAGAGGGTGGTGGCCTCCCTGCTGACCCTCATGGACGGCATCGGATCAGTGAGTCTCTCTCTCTCTCTCTCTCTCTCTCGTTCTCGCTCTCGTTCTCTCGGACCGGCAGTAGCTGGCCGGAGCGACAGCTGCTCGCTCCGCCTCAATCTCGAGGGTCACCTGACCCGGTACCTGGCCTCCCATTGGTCCTCAGGAGAAGAAGCAGAGCGGTGTTTTAGTGTACCTCTAAGCCCAGACCGTAGTAACCATGTCCACCATGTTTTCCCCCAGCAGCAGCATGGAGGCCGATGGGCAGACGTTGTGTTTCAGAGAGAGAGGGGGAGAGAGAGAGAGAGAGAGAGAGAGAGAGAGAGAAGGGGGGGCTCTGGAGTTATTTTATTATGGAACGCTCGGAATACCGCCGGCCCATGCTCCACCCCCTTATCCTCACTCACACTCTCGTTCACACACAAGCACAACCTCTTTAACACACACACACACTCACACACGCACGCACTCACAACCTACCTTACATACTAACGCATACACGCACAACCTCTTTAACACACACTCACACACGCACGCACTCACAACCTCCCTAACATACTAACGCACACACGCACAACCTCTTTAACACACACACACTCACACACGCACGCACTCACAACCTCCCTAACTTACTAACGCACACACGCACAACGTCTTTAACACACACACTCACACACACATGCACTCACAACCTCCCTAACATACTAACGCACACACAAACAACCTCTTTAACGCACACACACTCACACTCACGCACTCACAACCTCCCTAACATACTAACGCACACACGTACAACCTCTTTAACACACACACACTCACACATGCACAAACACACTAACAAACTTGCATACTTCCCTAACTAGCCCTCTCTCTCGCACTCATTCTGAGAGCAAGACAGTGAGTGAGAGTGAGACAGAAAGCGAGAGTGAGACAGAGAGTGAGACAGTGAAACAGAGAGTGAGAGTGAGACAGTGAGCGGGACAGAGAGCGAGAGTGAGACGGAGAGACAGAGAGTGAGAGTGAGACAGAGAGTGGGACAGAGCGGGACAGAGCGAGAGTGAGACTGAGAGCGAGAGTGAGACAGAGAGTGAAAGTGAGAGCACAGAGGCCCCCCTGCTGCTTCTGCTCTCTGGGCCAAAACTCAGAGAACGAGGAGCTCTGATTGGCTCAAACCAGAGGAATGTCGCTATTCTCTCTCTGTCTCTGTCACTATGCACGTTCTGGGGTTCTGATCTGCGTTCTACTTCCTGTCTGCGCAGGAAGCTCACTCTGGACAGGTGCTGGTCCTGGGAGCCACCAACCGGCCCCACGCCCTGGACCCCGCCCTGAGGCGGCCCGGGCGATTTGATAGGGAGCTGGAGGTGGGTGCCGCCCTCTGATTGGTCGGGGAGGGGTCTTCTTGTTGTTGGGCAGAACCAAACATGTGGGGGGCCGGGTTTAGGGTTAACTGGTTTACTGGTTAACCACTGGTTGTTGTTGTCTCAGGTGGGGTGAGCAGGGCCGTGCAGCGACCCTTGGAGGGGCAGGGGCTCAAATTCAAAAAAGGGCACATGCAAAAAACACTACTGTCAGAGACACTGAGACAGAGTAGACATGAAACGGATTTGTCATGTCCAGTGGCGGCTGGTGATCAAAAATGTTGGTTTGGCACAGTAATAGACTGGGGGTCTGGTTTGCTATTCTACCTATTGTTGTTATTCTGAAATTGACACAAATCATGATCACTGTCCTATAGTGTCCATTTTTTGTGAGTCTCAATGTCTACTACAAATGCAGTTAGAAATAAGGGACAGTTGCTTCATTTTTTTTATATGCTAAAGGCCGAAAGACTAAATTAATATGTAACTTACTTGCTCCTTTTAAGTATAACATTGCTTGGGGAGTCCAATTCCTCCACTGAAAAGGGTGGAAAGTGCTTACAACCCTCTGATGGTTAGCGATCCATCTCATCTCTTCATGTAGTTGTATTGCGCGAATGCTGCTGAGGGAGGTAGCCTATTTGATTGATTCGCTGAATTGTCCATTCATGTGGTGTTAACAAAAAAGAAAAGCGATACTATTGGCCTGGGGCGCACACTGGTGCGACCCGAGGTAGAATTTTCTTGCGCCAATGAAAAGCTGTCTCTGCTTGATAGACAGCAAAAAGTTAGCGAGCTTACATTGACTTCAACGTGGCCGGCGCCCCTGACTTGGTGGAGGGCTTTATTTCAAATGACCAATAACTAGCCTAGCCCAAATCATTGATGTTCAGACGGATTTTAATTGGTTGCTGGCAGTGACATGTATATCACACATATATCTCACCCCACCATTAAACGAGGATAAACGCTTTGGATTTTTGTTGATTTATTTCGTATGATAAAGGTTGGTTAATAGTTGGCAGATATATTCAAGTGAATATTTCACAGAGGGGCGGTGTCACTTTAAATTGTACCGGGGGCGAAAATTGTACCGGCCTACGTCATCCATAGTAATCCATTCCAAACCTGCCTGGCAACAGACGATCGAATGACGTGGAAGGTTCTTGAACATTCGCGAATTCGTTCATTGAGCATGACAAGACAGATAAAACTTATTTTACAAATTACATTTATTAGCGTTCCTAACTTTATATTTGTATTGTATTGCATTGTATTTATCTATTTCCCTACACAGTAACAGCTAAATGTCATGGGGATAATGTGAATAATAATAATAAAAAACATTTACCAGTTAGTAAATGCCTGCTCACCTTATCTACCCATCTATCTATCTATCTATCTATCTATCTATCTATCTATCTATCTATCTATCTATCTATCTATCTATCTATCTATCTATCTATCTATCTATCTATCTATCTATCTATCTATCTATCTATCTATCTATCTATCTATCTATCTATCTATTACCTATAATCTATTCTCTAAATTGAATTAAGGAAATTAAATTAACACAAGCTAGCTAGACTATTATACACATTAAACACTCAGTTTACTAAAAAAAATGTATTAAACAATTGAATGCAATACAAATATAAAGTAAAAACAAGTGTTATCTAGCGATCCGTTATCTGTATTATATTATTTCGTCTTCGGCAACATGAGCGCGATTGAAACCTGCCTGGCAACGGATAACCCCTTACGTAATCTGTTGTCCGTTGCCTGGCAACGGACAACTGATGACGTAGGCCGGTACAATTTTCGCCCCCGGTACAATTTTAACGTGACAGCGGTGCTGTCCCGTTAAAATTGTACCGGGTGCTGTCACGCCAAATTTGTACTGGGTGCCAAATTTGTACCGGGCACGTCATCAGCTGTCCGTTGCCGGGCAACGGACAGCTGATTACGTAAGGGTTGTCCGTTGCCGGGCAGGTTTCAAAAAACATTTGCGCTCATGTTGCCAAAGACGGAATAACATAATACAGTTAACGGATCGCTAAATAACACTTGTTTTTACTTTATATTTGTATTGTATTTAATTGTTTAATCAAATTTAGCTAGTAAACTGAGTGTTTAAAGCGGGTTTCAAAAAACATTTGCGCTCATGTTGCCAAAGACGAAATAACATAATACAGAAAACGGATGGCTAGATAACACTTGTTTATACTTTATATTTGTATTGTATTTAATTGTTTAATCAAATTTAGCAAGTAAACTGAATGTTTAAAGCAGGTCAAGGACGAAATAGCACAATACAGATAACGGATCGCTAGATAGAAGGTTTGCGAATGTTCGTGAACCTTTCACGTCATTCGCCGCGATCGCGATCATCTGTTGCCAGGCAGGTTTGGAATGGATTACGTATGGATGACGTGCCCGGTACAAATTTGGCACCCGGTACAAATTTGGCGTGACAGTGCCAAATTTGTACCGGGCACGTCATCCATACGTAATCCATTCCAAACCTGCCTGGCAACAGATAATCGCGATCGTCCGCTGTCTGGCAACGGACGATCGCGTCGAATGACGTGAAAGGTTCACGAACATTCGCGAACCTTCAAGTTCGTTCAAAACAAGTGTTATCTAGCGATCCGTTATCTGTATTGTGCTATTTCGTCCTTGACCTACTTTAAACACTCAGTTTACTTGCTAAATTTGATTAAACAATTAAATACAATACAAATATGAAGTAAAAACAAGTGTTATCTATGAAGGTATTATTGTAGCAAAAGTCTTTAGCACCTGTAACTGCAGAATTTGAATGCGTACACTAAAGTCACAGTAAATTTGAAGTCGTATATATTTATTTTGCATGTGTACTCTAAAGTCACAAATGTGTAACAGTACATTTGTAGTCGTAAAAAAAAAAAAATTTTTTTTTATACCATTGTAAACACAAAATAGGGTCTACGAGTACGCTAATCTGTGTTACAGATGCACAAATCCTTTTGCCACAATTATTGCGGCGCAGTTGGTGCAAAACACATTCGCACACCCGTGTTTCATAATCTGAGAACATGCCCAAAAGGTGTGCATTCGTAAACCCAAATTTGAACAAATGCATCAGAAATTGCACATCTGTGAACGCTATGTCAATTCAGCATTTTAATGAGCGAGCACAAAACCATTTTACAACTGCTCGAATCTGCTCCTGCAAGTCTCAGCTGTGGGGTTTTTTGCAGGTTGTTTTGCAACACCCCTAGGTGGTAAATGTGTAGCAAAAGTATGGCGGGCGTTAGCATGAAAATGAATGAAGTGGATTATTTACTTTCTAATCGGTTTTCTTTAATGTCTTTGGAGGAAAAATTGGAAGTGAAAAGATTGGGGACACATCAACCAAACGATGTACAGATTTACTGTCAGGAGTGCGGTCAGAATATGGCCGGTAATAGTGCATTTGTAAGCGGGTCAACTACGTTTCGTATCGAAACATTTAAAAAGCTGTCTAAATAACCCAACATGACGTGACAAGTGTGTAGAGATAGTGGCCCCTCTCCAAGCTGCATTTCAGCGACAGGCAGTAACAATAAGGTTCTCTAAGGAATCGGAAATGATCTCATTTAATGTTGCATACAACATTGCCAAAGAGGAGTTGCCATTCTCAATTTAAATCCGAAATTATTCTCATGAAGAGAAATGGATTAAACATCAACCCGACGTATAGCAATGAGATGGAATGTGCACAATTCATTGCAGTAGGCCTAATGGGCGACACCTTGAAGCAAAAGACAGCTGCGGACGTCGGAAACGCCACATCTATCAGGAAGGACATGTAGGCCTATAGCCTACATGTCCTTCATGATTGACGGCGACACAGACGTCTATACCAAAGCGTGTGTGATCGTCTACAGCCGCATTTTGCGCAAAGGGAGACCAGTCAACATTTTAATTGTGTAATACTTTAAGCACAAAAAAAGTTTTATTTTGCTTAATGGTTTAGTTCGAAATGTTCAATTTCAGCTCAGTGAAGCACTTAAAACACCATATTTTCCTTTTTATTTATAATTGTGCTTCAAATAAAGACATGCCTTTCTCTACACCTTAATCTTGTTTAAAAATCATTCACATTATATGAAAGTTATGAACAGAGATATAAAGGTGACCTCATGGCGTCTGGAGCCCTGTGAAGTATTGATAAATGTAATGCATTCTTTAGCCCACCCACCCAAAATCACCACCAGCCGTCACTGTAATAGAGTGGCGAAGTCACGCCCCGTCCGGTAGGGCTCATGGGACCTATGAGATCGAAAAATATGAATGGGTGTCAATGGAGAGAAAATAATTATTTTCTGGTCCCAGTCTTTATATGCCCTGGATTACACATATGTTGTTTGTGGATTTAAATGATAATTTTTCATGCAAAGAAAACTAAAAATGTTCATGAAGAAGTTTGATAATTTTAGGTTTTATGTGAGGCCGCTTTGTGAACTACAGCTCTTCGCTGCTCTCGACGCATATGATATACGTCACCACACCCGCCCTTGGAACTCGGCACAGATATGGCGATCTCTCTGCCCCACTTCACCGCTTTTTCCAAGGGGAGGATAAAAGCATCGAAAGAGGTGAAAACCATTATAAATCGGGGCACGTGCAGAGTTTCAGTTATGCCGATGGGTAGATTGTCGGTCTTCTCCACGCCAGTCGCAGGGAGCGTGAGGTCACATACGAGCCGTGTAGTCTTTCTCGTTGTGTTTTCTCAACAGCCTTTATCTGAACAATTGCACAATAAACGGTCGAACTCTTTGCATGAAAAATTATCCTATAAATCCACAAACAACATATGTGTAATCCAGGGCATATAAAGACCGGGACCAGAAAATAATTATTTTCTCTCCATTGACACCCAGTCATATTTTTCGATCTCATAGGTCCCATGAGCCCTACCGGAAGGGGCGTGACTTCGCCACTCTATTTGAGAAATGCATCCCTGCCGGCGATTTTCATTGGAGTAGGAAATTATGGGCGGGACTATTTTGTCCCGCTCACGGACGCTCTGTCATCTACGGATACGAATACTTTTACTACACATTTACCACCTAGGGGTGTTGCAAAACAACCTGCAAAAAAACCCACAGCTGAGACTTGCAGGAGCAGATTCGAGCAGTTGTAAAATGGTTTTGTGCTCGCTCATTAAAATGCTGAATTAACATAGCGTTCACAGATGTGCAACTTCTGATGCATTTGTTCAAATTTGGGTTTACGAATGCACACCTTTTGGGCATGTTCTCAGATTATGAAACACGGGTGTGCGAATGTGTTTTGCACCAACTGCGCTGCAATAATTGTAGCAAAAGTATTTGTGCACCTGTAACACAGATTAGCGTACTCGTATACCCTATTTTGTGTTTACAATGGTATAAAAAAAATATATATTTTTTTTACGACTACAAATGTACTGTTACACATTTGTGACTTTAGAGTACACATGCAAAATAAATATATACGACTTCAAATTTACTGTGACTTTAGTGTACGCATTCAAATTCTGCAGTTACAGGTGCTAAAGACTTTTGCTACAATAATACCTTCATAGTTATCTAGCGATCCATTTTCTGTATTATGTTATTTCGTCTTTGGCAACATGAGCGCGAATGTTTTTTGAAACCCGCTTTAAACACTCAGTTTACTAGCAAAATTTGATTCAACAATTAAATACAATACAAATAAAAAGTAAAAACAAGTGTTATCTAGCGATCCGTTATCAGTATTATGTTATTTTGTCTTTGGCAACATGAGCGCGAATGTTTTTTGAAACCTGCCCGGCAACGGACAACCCTTACGTCATCAGTTGTCCGTTGCCTGGCAACGGACAACTGATGACGTGCCCGGTACAAATTTGGCGTGACAGCGCCCTGGCGCCCTCTATTGACCCACCGCCACTGGCCATTTCATGTGGCCAAGTAGTTACTACAGAGTAGCCTATACAGATTCAATATAACAATGTATGCTTTCCCTTTGCAATTTCAAAAGGTTTCCCAGATAGGTTTGCTGGTAGGCTATAGAAAATAAACCGAGTGGTAGCCACTTTCACAGTCAGTTAAAACGATGCTTGTTGAAAAGCTTTTGCTGGCAAACATAGGCCTATACTTCAAAATGACGCTACAAAACGAGATAACTGTTACAGTTTATTTAGCATTATCAACTTAATGGTTTTGGAAACAACTGTCTGTGTCTGACTCTGTAGTGATCTTACCTTGCATTGTACTGTCTCTTAAAACAACAAGCGCATCGTGCAGGCAGGCAAAGGTGAAAAGTCACGTTGATAGCCTATGACGTCACCCAGCGGCAGCTGCGCACTGAGCGCCGGTAAACGAGGCTACAAAGTACAAACTTTACTTCTAGATTATTACTTTTAGACATTTTCATTCTCGAATAATTGATTCACATGTTAATGTTTAATTGTTCATGTGTAATTTTACAAAGCATTGAAAATTTAAATGACCACTGAAAAGGGCACTTTGGTCCTTCAGAGGGAAAAGGGCATGGGCTCGGGCACCCATAGCCCCCCCCTCTGCACGTGCCTGGGGGTGAGGGTTAGGGTAAACTGGTTAGCGTTAACTGGTTAGGGTTGACTGGTTTACTGGTTAACCACTGGTTGTTGTTGTGTCAGGTGGGGTGAGGGCTAGGGTTAACTGGTTAGGGTTAACTTGTTAGCGTTAACTGGTTAGCGTTAACTGGTTGGCGTTAACTGGCTAGGGTTAAATGGTTGGCGTTAACTGGTTAGCGTAAACTGGTTAGGGTTAACTGGTTAGGGTTAACTGGTTTACTGGTTAACCACTGGTTGTTGTTGTGTCAGGTGGGGTGAGGCTTAGGGTTAACTGGTTAGGGTTAACTGGTTAGCATTAACTGGTTGTTGTCGTGTCAGGTGGGGGTCCCCAGCGCCGCCGACCGCCTCGACATCCTCCGGAAGCTTCTGACCGCTGTCCCCCATGAGGTCGACGCCCACGACCTCGCCCGGGTCTCTGACTCCGCCCACGGATACGTCGGAGCCGACCTATCGGCCGTCTGCAAGGAGGCAGGCGAGTTCCCCGTACATCACCACATGAAAACATAATCAAGATGTTTAGTAACTGGTACATACCGGTTCTGAATTCACAACACAATGTTAATAAACCACTAAAAACTAGTTCTGAATACACAATACAATGTTTATTAATCTGTACAAACCAGTTCTGAATCCAAAATACGATGTTAATAAACCAGTAAAAACTAGTTCTGAATACACAATGTGATGTTTATCAACCGCTACAATTCAGTTCTGAATACACAATACGATGCTAATAAACCAGTAAAAACTAGTTCTGAATACACAATACAATGTTTATTAACCGGTACAAACCAGTTCTGAATGCACAATGTCGTGAGAGCCCTAATGCTCAGGAGAGTCAGATCTGGACTCCTCTAGCAGAGGGTTTCTGTTCCAGTCCCATTTCCTCTCTGCTGGGTTCAGGTAAGTATATCGGTCAGAAGAAAGAGGAACAACAATATTTCGCTGTCGGTACAGTAAGGATGTTCATAGAACCAAGTGACAAGCACTAACAACTGTTAGGTTGACGTCTCTGCCTGTCTGAGAAGGTCCTCTCTCCAGGGCTGGTCTCAGGGAACACTACAGTGTTCAGTAGTAGTAGTATCTTCATTTGATTTAGTAATCCTAGCATTAATAGTAATAGCAATGTGAGTAGTGGTAGTGGTAGAGGTAGAGGTAGAGGTAGTAGGATAGATTGTAGATCAGGGAGACCAGAGACCTGGAGACAGGACCTTCTCTGAGAGGCCAGAGGACCCTGGCCAGCGGGTCACTTCCTCTCGTGGTAGGAAGTCGGGCGATCCACCAGGAAACCTCAGAACCACTAGAGGCTCCCAGTGGTCCTGGTTCTGGTGGGCTGGATCCGGTCAATCCATGCCACACCAGAGTGTTGGCTTCAGTCTGTGTGTGTGTGTGTGTGTGTGTGCATGCCTGGGTCTTGTGAAAATGTATGTGTGTTGGTTTGTTTGGCTGCGTCTGTGTGTGTGTGTGTGTGTGTGTGTGTGGTCTCCTGGGTGGTCCTGTCCACTAGTATTATGGGATGGATTGTATTCCAGGGTGGAAGTGTGTGTCTGCCCAAACGGAAGCCCAGCGTGATTAACCACACACACACACACACACACACACACACACACACACACACACACACACACACACACACACACACACACACACACACACACACACACACACACACACACACACACACACACACTCAGCCCCTTTAACCCCCTAACCCCTCCTAACTCTGCATGGACCACAGCAACTCCACGTCTCTCCAGTCAGTGAAATACAGCACGCTCTTATTGTGAAATCTGACTAAGCTTTGATGATCAGTAGAACCTGTGTTCAGTGTAACTGCTCTGCTTAATGATGAATTATAAAAACACACACACGTGATAAGGGAAGTGCCTGGAACCATTGTAAATATAAATATATAAATTGTACATATGATGGCTTTACAGATGATAAACATGTCTGCCGCCTTCCCATGATTAACTCAAGAGTGATGAAGGGAAATTAAAAAACTAATTAGATCAGCTCTTTAATTAGTTTAGTGTAACTACTTCCTAATGCTCTGCACTCTTCCAATTAAGACGGTTGTAAAAGCGCTATGAAGGCGACATCTAGTGGCCAAATCGGGTATCACATCCATCGGCCCTTTACTCACTCCGTGAACATCCTGCTTTGAACTGCACGGGTCAGTGGTATAGTGATGCCATACAAATACTGCAATAGTGGTTTTGTTCAGTAGTAGTATTGTCATTTGATTTAGAAATCGTAGAATTTATAGTAATAGCAATAGCAATTTTAATAGTAGTAGAGATAGTAGTAATAATATTAGTAGTGGTAGTAGTAGTAGTAATAGTAATAGTAGGAGAGGTATTTGTAGCAGTAGTATTTATAGTAGTAGTAGTAATGGTTAAGAGGCTGACATGTGGTCGGCAGTTGTGATCTCATTGGTCGCTCGGTGCGTTCAAACCTCCTGGTTCTAATTAGGAGCAGGGGGCGTGGCCGGGGGCGGGGCTTGTGTCATGTGATCTGTTGCCCAACTGATCCGGTAATGGCGGATGACTCATTTCCTCGGTCTTAGCACTGTAAATTGACGTGTGTGTGTTTGTGTGTTTGTGTGTATTTGTGCGTGTGCCTACTCTGCTTGGCTCCACATCCGGACACTCTGTTTAGAGAGTCAGTAAACAGGGGAAGCCTCTGGAACAAAGAGCTCCATTAAAGCAGCACACAGCCCTCTGGAGCCCACCACCAACCAGGTGGTATCGCGGCCATAGCGAAGATCACCAATGGACTTAAGGTCTCTTATGTCAAAAGGTCATAAAGTTAACTAACTGTCAAATGGTCGGCTTTAGATCCAGTCTCTTGTCAGAGATCAGCTATATATCCAGTCTCTCTGGTCAGAGATCAGCTATGGATGACGTCTCTCTGGTCAGAGATCAGCTATAGTTCCTGTCTCTCTGGCCAGAGATCAGCTATGGATGTCGTCTCTCTGGTCAGAGATCAACTATCACTCCAGTCTCTCTGGTCAGAGATCAGCTATCGCTCCAGTCTCTCTGGTCAGAGATCAGCTATAGTTCCAGTCTCTCTGGTGAGAGATCAGCTATAGATGACGTCTCTCTGGTCAGAGATCAGCTATAGATGACGTCTCTCTGGTCAGAGACAGACATGTGGTCTCGGTTACGTCCCGGACCCCAGACCCCAGGTCTTCAGGATAGTGTTGTGAACGTGTGGTGAGGAGGAGCCCGTGTGTGAACAGATCCTGGATCAGAGTGGTCCGTGTGGACGGATGGGCTGTGGGGAGGCCGGGGAGGGACCGGACCCCAGCCAGGATCCTGGCTGGGGTCTTGAGAAAGGACCTGAGACCAGGACCAGGACCTTAGACCAGGACCTGAGACAGGACCAGGACCTCAGACCAGAACCTGAGACAGGACCAAGAACTTAGACCAGGACCAGGACCTGAGACCTGGACCAGGACCTTAGACCAGGACCTGAGACAGGACCTGAGACCAGGACTTGAGACCAGGACTTGTGACCAGGACCTTAGATCAGGACCAGGACCTGAGACCAGGACCAGGACCTTAGACCAGGACCTGAGATCAGGACCAGGACCTTAGACCAGGACCTTAGACCAGGACCAGGACCTGAGACCAGGACCAGGACCTTAGACAAGGACCAGAGACAAGGACCGGGGACAGGCCCTGAGACCAGGACTTGAGACCAGGACCTGAGACCAGGCCCTGAGACCAGGACTTGAGACCAGGACCAGAGACAGGACCGGAGCCTGGTGTTTTGTGTTTGGCATGAACTGCGAGTGGCGACATGAGCGGGCTAAACAAGAGCTAAACGCTGCAAGATGTTTACGGAGGACACTTCCTCTGCACGGCTCCTTCCTGAGGACGGCAGGAATGTCAGCCGGGCTTCCATAAATACTTCCAGCTCCGCCGTGGCCGGGGCCTCCGCCAGACAATAATCCACCAGTATCAGTCGTTACCCCGCAGCCAGCCGGCCACAACTCCGCCTGTGTGTGTGTGTGTGTGTGTGCGTGCACGTGCGCTTGTGCGCGTGCGTGTGTGTTTCTGCGTGGGTTCGTGTGCATGCCTCTGTGTTTGTGTGCATGTGTGTGTGCCTTTGTTTTTCTATGCGTGTGTGTGTGTGTGTGTGTGCGTGCTTGTGGGCATGTGTTTGTGTGTGCGTTTGGCGTGTTTGTGTGTTTGTGTGCATGATTGTGTGTGTGTTTTGGGCACAGAGAACAGAGCTGGGTTATAGTACATAGAGGTGTTCCGGAAGCTTCAGCGTGTATGGACCCCCCCACACCCCGCTCTCTTTACATGTTGGAATGGCGAAAGTATTTCACAATGAGAGAGAGAGAGAGAGAGAGAGAGAGAGAGAGAGAGAGAGAGAGAGAGAGAGAGAGAGAGAGAGAGAGAGAGAGAGAGAGAGAGAGAGAGAGAGAGAGAGAGAGAGAGAGAGAGAGAGAGAGAGAGAGAGAGAGAGAGAGAGAGATTCCAGTGTCTCTCTCTCTTTAAAGAAATACATTAATTGTGTCATTGGTGCTATGGTTCAAATTCTAATGAGCTTTATTGGCATGGAAAATAAGTAGTGCCAAAGCTAATAAACAAAGGAAATATAACATTGTCCACCTAATTGGAAAATTTAAATCAGCTAAATGTATTATTGGTGTTGCTGCCAGTATTCTCATTAGTATTATTATGAACGATGTGATGAACAGTGTCAGTATAGCACTGAGATGGTGGTGCTAACAGTCAGAGCTACTGGATGCTAACATCTTGTACATAAATGAGAGGGGTGGGTCTGGTTCTGCCCTGCAATTGGACTGGGCCATGCTGTCCAAACCCTCTCCTCCTCTTTCCGGAAAGTTCCGGTCTCTCCGGCCGCAGAAGATCTGAGGAGTTCCTCTTCTTGCAAGATTCTTCAAATCTTATGGAGGAGATGGTGGTTGCAAGAGATCTACTTTGTTACGGCTTGCAGTTTAGCACTCAGATACAGGTCATCAAGGATCAGTTAGGGGTTAGACAGTCCAGAAACAGGTCATTAAGGAGCAGGTAGGGGTTAGACAGTACAGAGACAGGTCATTAAGGAGCAGGTAGGGGCTAGACAGTACAGAGACAGGTCATTAAGGAGCAGGTAGGGGTTAGACAGTACAGAGACAGGTCATTAAGGAGCAGGTAGGGGCTAGACAGTACAGAGACAGGTCATTAAGGAGCAGGTAGGGGTTCAGTAGGAGCACAGAGAGCTTGTGTCCACAGCCTGATGTGGTCGTGGAGCTCTGTGGATCCATGTGTTGGTGCAGGAGCGTGGTGTGAGGAGCTGGGAGCTGGGGGGGGGGGGTCTGGGGTCTTTAGTTCTCCACAACCGGCCCCCAGGGGGGTCCAGGTCAGCGGATGTGACCCCTTAAGAGGAGGCCCTGATTTTGGGGGAGATGGGATTTGGACCACATAATTAAGACCATCTCCGCTTAACCACCACAAATAACCCCCCTCGTCTCTCCTCTCCTCTCCTCTCCTCTCCTCTCCTCTCCTTCCTCCTCTCCTCTCCTTTCTCCTCCCCTCTCCTCTCCTGTTCTCCTCCCCTCTCCTCTCCTTTCCTCTCCTCTCCTTTCTCCTCTCCTCTCCTCTCCTCTCTCCCCTCCTCTCTCCTCCTCCTATTATCTATCCCCGGTGGATCTGGGATGGATCTGAAACATTCTGGAGGGGAGCGTGCGGGGAGGAGGGGGGAGGAGGAGGGGGGGAGGAGGGGAGGGGGGAGGGGGGGAGGAGGGGAGGAGGGGGGGAGGCGCAGACGGTTTGAATTAGGTCCTGTTGTGTTGTGTTTTTCCCCTCCTTCCCAGCGGATGTTTTTATAAGCAGCCCAGTGTGGCGTGGAGTCAGCCAAGAGCGGGAGGGGGGGGAGGAGAGGGGGGAGGGGGGGAGGAAGGAGAGGTTCCCTGAAGCACACTCGTTGAGTAACGTGGTTTAGTTTCCACTTCCTTGAGGTCAGGCTCCTTCACCCTGCCCGCTGCTCCTCCTTCAGCCCGCTCCTTCCACTGCTCCTCCTCCAGCCGTTCCTCTCTTCTTTCCTTCTCACTGCTGCTCCTCTCTGATCCTTTCGGCGCCTTACTGCTCCTCTCTGCTCCTCTCTGCTCCTATCTTCTCCTATCTTCTCCTATCTCCTCCTTTCTCCTCCTCTCTGCTCCTCTCTCCTCCTTTCTGCTCCTCTCTCCTCCTCTCTGCTCCTCTCTCCTCCTCTCTGCTCCTCTCTGCTCCTCTCTGCTCCTATCTTCTCCTATCTCCTCCTTTCTCCTCCTCTCTCCTCCTCTCTGCTCTGCTCTCCTCCCAACTGCTTCTCACTGCTCCTATCTCCTCCTCACTGCTCCTATCTCCTCCTCACTGCTCCTCTCTGCTCCTATCTCCTCCTCACTGCTCCTCACTGCTCCTCTCTCCTCCTCTCTCCTCCTCTCTGCTCCTATCTTCTCCTATCTCCTCCTCACTGCTCCTCACTGCTCCTCTCTCCTCCTCTCTCCTCCTCTCTTCTCCTATCTCCTCCCTTTCTCCTCATTTTCCCTACTCACTGCTCCTCTCTCCTCCTCTCTTCTCCTCAGCTTGGCCTCTCTCCTATGTAGAGAGGTTTTCAGAACCCAAAACATAATTCATGAGAGTCAGCTGGAAACCAATATCAATATGAAGATATTTCTTTTTCATTCAGTGATATAGAGAGAGGAGAGAGAAAGAGACAGCCAGCGATATAGAGAGAGGGAGAGAGAGACAGCCAGCGATATAGAGAGAGGGAGAGAGAGGGATATAGAGAGAGGGAGAGAGAAAGAGACAGCCAGCGATATAGAGTGAGGGAGAGAGAGACAGCCAGCGATATAGAGAGAGGGAGAGAGAGGGATATAGAGAGAGGGAGAGAGAAAGAGACAGCCAGCGATATAGAGAGAGGGAGAGAGAGACAGCCAGCGATATAGAGAGAGGAGACAGAGTGAAAGAGACAGCCAGCGATATAGAGAGAGGGAGAGAGAGGATATAGAGAGAGGGAGAGAGAAAGAGACAGCCAGCGATATAGAGTGAGGGGAGAGAGAGACAGCCAGCGATATAGAGAGAGGAGAGAGAGGGATATAGAGAGAGGGAGAGAGAAGAGACAGCCAGCGATATAGAGTGAGGGAGAGAGAGACAGCCAGCGATATAGAGAGAGGAGACAGAGTGAAAGAGACAGCCAGCGATATAGAGAGAGGGAGAGAGAGGGAGAGAGAAAGAGACAGCCAGCGATATAGAGAGGGAGAGAGAGAGAGACAGCCAGTGATATATATATATATAGAGAGAGAGAGACAGCGATATAGGGAGAGAGAGAGACAGCCAGCGATATAGAGAGAGGGAGAGAGACAGAGAGAGAGACAGCCAGCGATATAGAGAGAGGGAGAGAGAAAGAGACAGCCAGCGATATAGAGGGAGGGAGAGAGAGAGACAGCCAGCAATATAGAGAGGGAGAGAGAGAGTTATGGAATGGGCTCCTCCACCCAATGTTACAGGAACACGAACTGACTGGTGTGCAATCTCTCTCTCTCTCTCTCTCTCTCTCTCTCTCTCTCTCTCTCTCTCTTTCTCCCCCCCCTTTCTCTCCCCCCCCCTCTGTCTCTCTCTCTCTCTCTTTCTCTTTCTCTCTGATGGGTCCTGGAAAATATAAACAGGATGTAGTCTTGTCTGATCGTAATTCCCATCTGTTTGACCCCCCCCCCCCCCAACAGACACACATACACACACACCATCCCTTTAACCCTACTCAAAAGAGGAAGAGTTGTGTGTGTGTGTGTGTGTGTGCGTTTGTCTGTGTGTTTGTGTGTCTCTCTGTCTGTGTGTGAGTGTGTGTGTGTGTGTTCATGGGTGTCATCCTAGCTGAATGCATGATGGGCTTTATCATCCCTGTTGATACGTAACCTCATAATATATAGGAACCTTTTC
>NC_082391.1:11229362-11265339 GCF_031168955.1 Gadus macrocephalus | reverse complement strand
GCTTTGGATAAAAGCGTCTGCTGAATGCCCTTAATATGAATTGAAATGTACTACTAATGGCACAAAGAGTACAACCGTAATAATAGGCCTACCAATAATAATATATGTTATTCGTAAATAATCATATATGTATACTACTAAACAATATAAGAATATATTAACATAAATTTGTAAGATAAATGAAAGACATCATTTCAATCCCATGTCATTTTTTATAATGTATTTTTATTGCTGCTGAAACATATTCACATATTCACACACTGAGGTCAGGTGGTTGGGCCGGGCAAATGGGAGGCGGGCCTCAGAAGGGGGCGGGGCTCTGCTGCTGGTACCGGCGGTAGGTCTGCAGGAGGGAGTCGGGGACCCGGGGCCGGACCACCTGCAGGGCGGCGTGGAGGTGGTCCGCCGTCACCTGCTGCACCGTGATGTCCTGCTGCAGGGCCAGGAGAGCGGCCTCCCGCACCACCGCCGAGATCTGGAACACATGGTTATACATGTTAATAACACGTTAATAATGCGTTAATAACACGTTAATACATGTTAGTACTGATGTCCTGCTGGAGGACCAGGAGGGCTGCCTCCTGGACCACCGCCGAGATTTGGGAAACATGTTTTTTCATGTTAATAACACGTTAACAAGGCATTAATAACGCGTTAATAACATGTTAATACATGTTAGTACTGATGTCCTGATGGAGGGCCCGCCGCCGAGATCTGGAACACATGTTAATAACATGTTAATACAACATGTTAATAACACGTTAATAACATGTCAGTACTGATGCCCTGCTGCAGGGCCAGGAGGGCGGCCTCCTGCACCACCGCAGAGATCTGGAACACATGTTTATAACAAGTTAATAATACATGTACTGATGTCCTGCCAGGAGAGTGGCCTCGCAGACCACGCCGAGATCTGTTAATAACAGATTAATAACACGTTCATAACAAATGAATGACACGTTAAAACATGTTAATAACATGTCAATACATGTAAGTACTGATCAAGTAAAGAGCACCTTCCCCTCCTCCTGCTCATCCCCCCCTCTCCTCCTCCTGCTGCTGCTCCATCTTAACCATACCCGTTTATTATGGTCTCCTTTACGCTACTGTCGTTACTGTGGTGAGAGAGAGAGAGGGGGAAGGAGAGAGAGAGAGACAGTGTGTGTGTGTGTGTGTGTGTGTGTGTGTGTGTGTGTGTGTGTGGTCATGTGCATATATGTGCGTGCACACACGTGTGCTCAGCATGCTGATAGCGCTCTTTATCAAATAACACAACCTCAGCATCACCCAGAACCACAGACATCCCCTCCCTCCCTCCCTTCCTCCCCCCTTCTCCCTCCCCCTGTCCCCTAGCCCCCCCACGACCTCTGGGGCTCAGAGGTCATCGGAGCTCCTCAATGTGCTCTAGAACCAACCAACCACTCTACCGGCCCCGAAGAACTCACAACACCGCCACACACCCAACACACACATGGACAAAACTAATTACACACTATTTATGGCATTGATTTGGCACAACCTTACCCAAATAATTCAGTTTGATGTCGTTAAGGAGCAGGTTGGGGTTAGACATTACAGAGACAGGTCGTTAAGGAGCAGGTAGGGGTTAAACAGTACAGAGACAGGTCATTAAGGAGCAGGTAGGGGTCAGACAGTAGAGACAGGTCACTAAGGAGCAGGTTGGGGTTAGCAGTACAGAGACAGGTCGTTAAGGAGCAGGTAGAGGTTAGATAGTACAGAGACAGGTCATTAAGGAGCAGGTAGGGGTTAGACAGTACAGAGACAGGTCATTAAGGAGCAGGTAGGGGTTAGACAGTAGAGACAGGTCACTAAGGAGCAGGTAGGGGTTGGACAGTACAGAGACAGGTAGGGGTTAGACAGTACAGAGACAGGGGAGTTGATCCAGGACCTCTTGAACCCTGTGACCTCTACACTATCCAATCCCGTAGCATTACAATACACGGTCTGAGGATCATCAATCACGTGAGCCGGGACCTGCAGCTCAGCCAATCAGAGTCAGAGGAGAGGAACACAATGCGGTGCCATCGATGGGACGGGATGGAGAGAAAAAGGGGCGTTTCCATGGGGATGGCCCGGTGATGATGTCATCGCCCGGACCACCTAATTCCTTCCATCTATCATCTCCATGGACTGTAGAAAAAACAAACCCTACTCCCCCCCCCCCCCCCCAATGTTTAGTGAAGACCCCCGTGGTGGAACACCTGCATGGGGAGGGGTATAGGGGACAGAGTGTGTGTGTGTGTGTGTGTTGGGGGGGGGGTCTTGCTGTAGATGGTATGTTTGGGTATGGATCAGACCAACTCTTTAATCAGGTATGTGTTCATTCTATGTATGAGTGTGTACAGCGTGTATGTGTGTGAGAGAGTGTGTACAGTTTGTGTGTGACTATGTGTGAGTGTGTACAGTGTGTATGTGTGTGAGAATGTGTAGAGTGTGTGTGTGACTGTGTGTGAGTGTGTACAGTGTGTGTGTGTTAGAGAGTGTGTAGTGTGTGTGGGACTGTTTGTGAGTGTGTACAGTGTGTGTGTGAGTGTGTACAGTGTGTGTGTGTGTGTGTGAGAGTGTGTAGAGTGTCTGTGTGACTGTGTGTACAGTGTGTATGTGTGTGAGAGAGTGTGTAGAGTGTGTGTGTGACTCTGTACAGTGTGTGTGTGAGAGTGTGTAGAGTGTGTGTGTGTGACTGTGTGTGAGTGTGCACAGTGTGCATGTGTGTGAGAGAGTGTGTACAGTGTGTGTGTGTGACTGTGTGTGAGTGTGCACAGTGTGCATGTGTGTGAGAGAGTGTGTACAGTATGTGTGTGACTGTGTGTGAGTGTGTAGAGTGTGTATGTGTGTGAGAGATTGTGTAGAGTGTGTGTGTGACTGTGTGTGAGTGTGTACAGTGTGTGTTTGTGTGAGATTGTGTAGAGTGTGTGTGTGACTGTGTGTGAGTGTGTACAGTGTGCATGTGTGTGAGAGAGTGTGAACAGTGTGTGTGCGTGCTGCTCCCTAATCAGGAGAATGAGAGCAGTGTTTTCTCTGCCGGCCTCAGATGGCATATTTACCAAACAGCCGCGAGACCTGCTCCACTGGTGTGTGTGTTTGCGTAGAGTTGTGTGCGTGTGTGTGTGTGGGTTTGTGTAGAGTGGTATGTGTGTGTGTGTGTGTGTTTGTGCGCTTTTGATTGAATATCTTGGTTAGTGGCAAGTCTTCAGGGTGTGATGCCAGTCTAAGATTGTGTAACTGCAATTTTGACGTGTGTGTTTACTGTGCGTGTGTGTTTATGTGAGTCAGGGTGGGACACACACACACACACACACACACACACACACACACACACACACACACACACGCACACGGTCGTTATTGTAAACACAAAGGTCAGGTCACCTCTCAGGGGACAGACAGATGCTCTGCTGGCTCGCTGCTCAGAACAGGAAGTGAGGCGTCTCCCCGCCAGTACGACCCAGACGGCACCTGAACACAGATCCTTAAGCAGCAGGAAGGAGATCCACTACCTGCTCAAGGACGGCCACGTCAACGTGGACCACAACATGGACCCATCAACACTACCAGGACCGGGTACTGAGGTGTGGGTCCACCAGGACTAGGATCAGGTAGTGGGTCTACCAGGACCAGGTCCAGGACCAGGTCTAGTTAGTGGGTCCAGGTACTCAGGTGTGGGTCCACCAGGACCAGGCCCAGGATCAGGACCAGGACCAGGTCTAGTTAGTGGGTCCAGGTACTGAGGTGTGGGTCCACCAGGACCAGGCCCAGGACCAGGATCAGGTCTAGTTAGTGGGTCCAGGTACTGAGGTGTGGGTCCACCAGGACCAGGCCCAGGACCAGGACCAGGACCAGGTCTAGTTAGTGGGTCCACCAGGACCAGGCCCAGTACCTGGTCCTGGTTCTGGTCCTGGTCCGGGCCTGCAGCAGAGTGCGTCTCCTGTGACCTTTGTTTAACCTGCGCTGTCAGTTAAGCGTGTTTATATTTATCCAGGAAGCGGGGGGGCAGGTGCAGACAGGTCTGACAGCTAGCCGCCGCCGCCGCCGCCGCGCAGCGGGCTTGATGTTTGTCATGCTAGCTTAGAGGAGCGGGAGGGGGAGGGGGAGGACGGTTTGGTGGAACTTGGGCACGGTGGGGGGGGGGGGGTGTTACGTAACACATGTGGAACCCATATCGGGTGCTGTGGCTTTTTCACAACAGCGGAGCCCACATCCAGGCTATCCCATAATACTTCACTTATCTGGGAGGACGTAAACGCACTGATATCTGGTGTGTGTGAGAGAGAGAGAGAGAGAGAGAGAGAGAGAGAGAGAGAGAGAGAGAGAGAGAGAGAGAGAGAGAGAGAGAGAGAGAGAGAGAGAGAGAGAGAGAGAGAGAGAGAGAGAGAGAGAGAGAGTGTGTGTGTGTGTGTGTGTGTGTGTGTGTGTGTGTGTGTGTGTGTGTGTGTGTGTGTGTGTGCGCGTGCGTGCGTGTGTGTGTTCATGTGTGTGTGTGTGTGTGCACACTTGCGCGCGTGTGTGTGTGTGCGTGCGAGCAAGTGTCGCTAATCCTGTTTTTTTAATATCTGTTTAGAAAGTCGTATTAACTTAACATATTGTGTGTGTGTGTTTAAACTCATGTGTATGTAAGTGTGTGTATATGTACGTGTATGTGTTTGTGTGTGCGTCTGAGTATGTGTGTGAGTATGTGTGTGTGAGTATGCGTAAGTGTGCGTGTGTGTATATGTGTGTGTGTGTGTGCGTGCATGCTTGCATGTGTGTGTGTGTTTAAACTCATGTGTATGTATGTGGTTGTATATGCACGTGTATGCGTATCGGAGTATATGTGTGTGAGTATGTGTGCGTGAGTGTGTGTATATGTGTGTGTGTGTATGCTTGCATGTGTGTGTGTGTAAGTGTATGTAGGTGTGTGTCACATATGTCTATGTGAGTGTGTGTGTGTGTGCATGAGGCAGGCCGCTCGGCTCCGCTGCTCCCTGCGTGTCCGGACTGCCCCCCCCCCCCCCCCCGCCTGCGTTCATCAGACAGCGACCAGGACGCCAACAATGGCCTCAGTGATGGTGGAACCATCGGAGCGGCTCCACACCTGCAAACCCACCAGGCCCACCTCGCCGCCAGAGCCGTCATGGCGGCCGCATGGCTCTGGAGGCCATCCGAGCCTGTGGCCTTCAGAGCCAAAGCCGTCATGGCGCCGCAGCCGCCCTGCTGTGCGGTGAATGCCGCAGGTGTCTCTGTGTCTCCCGCCAAATCAGGCGTGACCATCTCCTCCTCCCAGCCCAGAGATGCTGGGCTCTAGCAGCGGGACGGAGCTTATCTGGTCCGAGGACAAAGTGAGAGTTGGAGCGTGGCTGCTGTTTGGGGGGGGCGGCTCTCACGCCTCTTTGGTTTGGTTTTGTTCCCCCCCCTTCCCCCCCGCCCCCTAACCACGTCCTGTCCCCTGAAGATGACATCACAGACCGCACAGGTTGAGTGCTACACCTGGGTAGAAGTAGATGTTGATCTGTCTATCTGTTGAATAATTATTAATTCATTAGCAGTTAGTGTAGTGTTCATTATTTTTATTCTTTTTAATGAAGTTTATGTGTCTTCACCTCACATCTTTCTGTTTCTTGATCACATTGAGGGGTTTTGGGAGAATGATCGTCTACTAGAGAAGGGAGTCGGACCAAAGCAGCTCCTAATCCCCCAGAGCTCCTGACGAGAGGACGAGTTCTTGTGTTCTACGTGTGTGTGTTGAAGGTGGTGTTGATTACACACTACTAGATACAAACTAGGATACACCGCCTCACCACACATCCTACCATCTCCTAAACCACCACAATCAGAGAGAGAGAGAGAGAGAGAGAGAGAGAGAGAGAGAGAGAGAGAGAGAGAGAGAGAGAGAGAGAGAGAGAGAGAGGGCGCATCTCCTTTTTGTGACAAACAGTATCAAGTATAGCTCGTGGTACAAGGAAAGGAGGAGGACGACGACAAGAGGAGTGAGGAGAAGGGAAGGAGGAGGAGGATGAAGGAGGACAGGCGAGGGAGTAGGAGGAGGAGGAGCGAGGAGAGGGGAAGGAGGATGGAGGAGGAGGAGAAGGAGGAGGAGGAGAAGGGGGAGGAGGAGGAGGAGGGGTAATTGAGGAGCGCCTGCAGCACTCTGGGTTTAGGGGAAGGGTGTGTGAATTCGTAGAAGTCCTTCTGTGTGTGTGTGTGTGTGTGTGTGTGTGTGTGTGTGTGTGTGTGTGTGTGTGTGTGTGTGTGTGTGTGGCCTTTCAGACAGTTAAAATAATTACACACACACACACACACACACACACACACACACACACACACACACACACACACACACACACACACACACACACACACACACACACACACACACACACAGGAATGTAATTAATGTCAGTGTCAAAGAGCTGGGACCCAGGAATCACCCACTACAGACAGACAGGCAGACGGACAGACAGCCTATGAAGAGAGATTGAAACAGGATCCTCCGAGCGACCCTCGTCCTAATAAGAGCCCCAGGGGCTTCGGTTTCCGAGGGGCCCCAGTACCGGTGTGGTGGGGCCCCTGTAGCTGGCGTTGTTAGTGTACGGGCCCCGGCGGTCCGTCCTCCATCTCAGGCCCTGCCAAGACAAACCCCCCCGCCCAGCCTCCCCGGGTACCACGGCAACGCCCCCTCCAGGCCCTCTGACCACCGCAGGGCAGCTGGAACGTGGTGGTATATATAGCTAGGTGCAGCATTGCGGAGGTTAGCCTGATGATGTGTAGCGTAGCTTAGACTGGTGTAGCATTGCGTAGGTTAGCCTGGTGTTGTGTAGCGTAGCGTAGCCTAGCCTGGAGTAGCATAGCTTATGGTGCGTTCGAGTATTCTCTGCGAACCGACTCGGATCTCGGATCTGATGCCACGCCCACACTTCAAGCGTTTTATTATTTCGCTCGGTCGTTGGAGGAAAACATGGACGCCACCCGGAAAGCTGTTGTCGCGGTAGCATTGGCAGAGGACCAGGCGATCCAATATAAGTAGGCTATGGCCATCGTCAAGTCAAGTCAAGTTTATTTATATAGCACATTTAAAACAACAGTAGTTGACCAAAGTGCTGTACACAAATACAATATATTTGTGTACATAGGCAGAGATACGGACGCAGTAAGGTATTGCAGTAATACGAGTGATTGATATTACCATTTAAACCACCAAAGTGGTCCAAGCACAATGAAAACAGTTCATACTTCAAGTCACATGGGCGCAGCCATCTTGAATTCTGTCTCGGAATTTCGCTCGGTCACCACTGAGTTCAACCGAGATGGCGAGATCGCCGTCCGAGGAAAAGGGGCGTGTTTGTGCGTGTCGCTAGGCAACGTCCTCGGACCTCCGAGACGGATGGATATTAAAACGCACCATTAGTCAGGTGCAGCATAGCGGAGGTTAGCCTGATGTTGTGCAGCGTAGCTTAGCCTGTCGTAGCATAGCATATCCTGGTGTTGCATAGCGTAGGTTAGCCTGGTGTTGTGGAGCATAGCGTAGCTTAGCCTAGTGTAGCATAGCTTAGCCAGGTGCAGCAAAGCAGAGGTTAGCCTGGTGTTGTGTAGCGTAGCTTTGCCTGGTGTAGCATAGTTTAGCCTGGTGTAGCATAGCTTAGCCAGGTGTAGCATAGCCTGGTGTTGTGTAGCGTAGTTTAGCACATCCAGCCCCCTATCAGCTGCTTGCTGCGGTACTGTACTGGGCGTCTTCAATATAAAGCCTGATGCAAGCGAGCATATATAATCTTAGCCTGGCGAAGGCAGTCCAGACCCCAGCTAGTCACATGCTAGCGAGCTGTATCTGGGAGCCTCCAATCACCTGACGCCAGATGGCATAGCTTTGTTTAACATCGCATAGCTTAGCATAAGAAGTCCAGATCCAGCAGCAGTCATGAGCATGCCATGAGTCATGAACAGCCCAGCCACTCGACCGTCCTCCCATCACAACACCTGGGACACCATGGGCCCCGATCACAGGTGAACAACAGGTGAGCCATGGGTCAAGGTGAAGCACAGGTACCAATACACTTCAGGGGAGAGCGTCACAAGCCGGGCCGCGGCGTGTCTCCCCGCTCGGAGACACACCTGTGGAGGAGGAGACCGAGGTGACCCTGGCCCCACTTCCCTCGTCCCCGCGGGACGGAACACAACAGCCCTTGTTTTGGCGTCTCCCTATCCGAAGGGCGGGCGGCAGAACCCAGTGAAGGCCGCCGTGTGTGTGCTTGTTGTGTCGACGAGCGACACACCAAAGGTCACCGGAGCGAAGCCTCAGGGATTAGCGTGTCCTCGCTGGCCCTGAGGAGCCAGGGGCCAGACTAAACAGGAGCCGGGGCCACTGATAGATCAGCCAGTGACAGACGTCCTCCTCTCTGGGTCCTCTCAGAGTGACCGGAGGATCCTCTGCCTCCTCAAACCCACGTAGAAGGAAGGCCTTCAAAACGGACTGCATTTATACCACACTTTCCTATCCAGTGGCCTCTCAAAGCGCTTTACAATATTGCCTAACATTCACCCAATTCACGCAAACATTCACCCATTCATAAACAGATTCACAAGCCGACTGGCGGTGTCAGCCACCTAGGCTGACAGCCAGCTCGTCAGGAGCAGTCAGGGTGAGGCGCCTCGCTCAGGGACACCTCGACGCTCAGCTAGGAGGAGCCGGGGATCGAACTAGCAACCCTCCGGTTACCAGCCAACCCGCTCTCCCTCCAGAGCCACATGCCACCCGACAACACACTCCAACGACACGGCCCTCCTCGGCGGCCCCACAGGACTGTTTGTTTATTTGTGGAGCTTAGCGGCGGAGGCTACATTGTGGAGGCGGTGTGAATCACCCACTGGGCCGAAGGGCTGGGAGGCCCTTCCGTCGGACAAAGAGGTGTTTTTGTGTTCCCTCGTCGGACCCCCTGACAGACCGTCAGCGCTGTGCCCTCCTCGCAGCTCCACTGACCAACAGCAGGGCGGAGACGTCACACGTCCAGACTAGTAATCGCATTCTGAGCCGCGGCAGAGCCTTCATTTGCAGGCAGGCTGCGCTCACAACAGCCCTCTTTCCTGGGCTGAGAACACTGGGAATGCTAGTTTAGAATACTGCAGTAACACTGGGAATACTAGTTTAGATTACTGCAGTAATACTGGGAATACTATTTTAGATTACTGGAGTAGCACTGGGAATTCTAGTTTAGATTACGGCAGTAACACTGGGAATACTAGTTTATACTACTGCAGTAACACTCGGAATACTAGTTTATATTACTGCAGTAACACTGGGAATACTAGTTTGGATTACTGCAGTACCAGAGAGTCCTAGAGGAACAGAGATAATACCAGGGGAGTACTTAATGCATAGAGACAACACCATGTCAGAGTAGTGCAGAGAGGAAGCTCTGTGGATACTCTGGGGTTTGGGATAAGTATTAGTTGTTGTAGTTTTCTGAGGCACTTAAGTGCCTGCAGTGCAAGGAGGTTCTGTGTATCATGGTCACAGCATGTGCGGTTCTTTGTATCATGGTTCTGTGTATCATGGTTCTGTGTATCGTGGTCACAGCATTTGCGGTTCTTTGTATCATGGTTCTGTGTATCGTGGTTCTGTGTATCACGGTTCTGTGTATCACGGTCACAGTGTGTGCGGTTCTGTGTATCATGGTTCTTTGTATCATGGTTGTGTATATGGATGGACCCACCTCGGCTCCGGAGTACTTCTCTGTCCGGCCCACCAGGAGGTCCAGGCTGACGTCGGGGGACACCGGCGTGTTCCTGAACTGGATGTTGAAGATGTCACGGCGGGTCTGGGCGTCTGGGAGCGGGACGTACACGATGCGGTCCAAACGGCCCGGTCTCATCAGCGCCTGGGAACAGAGAGGAGAGGGTTAGGACCACCACAGGGCCTCTGATGGACCTGAGAGAAGAGGTTAACTAAGGAAAACACGTCAGAGATAGTTTGTACAGTACATAAATAAAGACACTCAAATGTACTTTATTAATCCCAGATGGGAAGGGTGTCACAGCAGAGAATACTACAATCTTCAAATTGGAGTACTTCTTAAACAACATACTATATTAGGTTTATTAGGTATTAGGTGTGCAGATTAGGTGAATAAATAAATAAATCAGAGTTGACTTGACACACTTGAGGAGCAATCAAAGAATCTCGATATCTTGTCCATGAAAAACAACATGTGTGAATAAACAACACCTTACGGTCTGTTTTGAAGTTATGAACCAGGAAACCAACCACCAGCCACTTTGTTTTCCAGGAGTTCCTCGTCTGATTAAAAGCTTTCAGGTCTCAGGTCAGGTAACCCAAGATGTGGCTGCTGCAGGTGACCTGCCAAGTACCTCTCCACTAGTGTTAAAACCAATCCGCCCTGTCACTGCCGCGGACAAACCCCTTAGCCTGCGACACAATGTGGACATTATCTGATAAAACCCTCCACATACACTGGAGACCACGTCTCTGTGACCCCCAAACAGCCCTAGAGTACCGAGAGCTGCCTGCGTCTCGGCTGTCAGACGGCATTAGGTGGCAGGCGCCTCTCTTGAGCAGACAGGCGGACGGACGGACACTCAGAGCTAGCCTCCATTAGCGGGCTGGACACGGTTTAGGTTGAGTGGAGTGGCTCATAATTAGCTAGCTAGCAAGTGGAAGAATCTGTTATGTTGGCTAGCCAGCAAGAGTTTGATATGTCAGCTAGCATTAGCTTAGTCCAAGTTAAATTAGCTAGCTAAAAATACTATCAAGTGAGTCTCAACTGTTAAATTGGTTAGCAAGCTAGTTACATTTAGGGCATTTGGCAATGCTTTTATCCAAAGTTTTGTTTTGTTTCGTTTATTCTGATCCCCATTAGCTGATGCCAAAGACACCAGCTACTCTTCCTGGGGTCCACACAAGAAAAACAACGTACCAAACAACAGATAAAAAAGGAAAAGCATATAACAAAGAAAAAAATCAACATACAAACAACAGATAAAGCAAAAGGAAAAGACATATAACAAAGAAAAAAAATCAACATGCAAACACCAGATGAAAGAAAGGAAAAAAAATAAATAACCTAACCATCAACACAAAAAAACAACAGATGACAAAATAGAAAAAAAAAAAAAGGATAAGTGAGTAGATAAATAAAAATTAGTAATACATACTAGTATCCAGTGCTAACAGCCATGAGGTGTTGCTTCACTTGTTTTTTGAATCCAGCTTTGTTCTGGGTTTTTGAGATTTGATCTGGAAGGGAGTTCCATTCTACCATAGCCCTGCATAATACTGTACGTTGTTTTGAGTTTGTTTTTATTGTTGGAATTGTGTAGTTACCACTGGTGGCATGTCTGGTGGGGTATGTGTGTACATTAGAGCTGAGTGTGAGCTGCCTAAACAAACAGTCTTACAAAAAAATAAATAAATAAAGTGACTTACAAAAAGTACATATGTCGGAAGAAAGGAACAACATTATATCTCTTTGCCAAGCACTAACAATCATTAGGTTAACCTAGTTCCCATAGACAACAAAGATAGGACAAGATGCTACACAATGCTAAGTACTATTTTTAAGTGCCAGCACGACACGTACAACACACAATAAGTGTGTGCATTAAATTCCAGGACGGACAACATACAACATTAAACATACATAGTTCTTGGCAGAACAGATACAAGTGTGCTACATCACGCTAGGTAAGTACAAGACTGAACTGAAGTTTGGCCCGATATGTTTAGCTTGTAAGAATAGTACAGCATCCTGGATTCAAAGACACAAAACACGCACATCGCCGTGACAATAACAACATTAGCCTCAACAGACCCACGAAGGGGAAATGGTTAAAAACGTTTCACAGCTCCCAGGATGATTTAGAATGTTCCGGTGCTTTGTGTGGATGTGACATCAGCGTCAGCGCCCGCATCACTTCCTGTCACCCTGGTCTGGTGGCGCTGCCCAGGTAGCGTCAACAAGCTAACCTCTGGCGAACCCACCGCCAGCAACAACAGGATGTGTTTTGCAACTCGTTTTAGTTTGCAGTTTGTTTCTGTACACACACACACACACACACACACACACACACACACACACACACACACACACACACACACACACACACACACACACACACACACACACACACACACACACACACACACACACACACACACACACAATCCCAAACACAATCATCCTTCCTCTCAGGTGTGGGTGCAGCTGTGTCGGTGTTTGTGACGCAGTGTGTCTGGTACACCTCGTACTGTTTGTGTGTTTACAGTAGTTCAGAGACACGTGCAAAATGCAGGCACGCACACACCCACTCGACACATGCACACACGCCTACGCCAACACAGCCACGTTTATAATGAAAGATAAAGGGTAACGACCATCGATAGAATCAACCTTTAACTCTTCCTCCACAGTGTCCGTTTCACAGGAGAAGATGGACTGTTGACCTTCCACATACTGGATGGAGAGGAGAGAGAGAGGAGGAGGAGAGGGATAGAAAAGAGAGGAGGACAGAGGAGAGAGACAGATAGTAGAGGAGAGAGAAAGAGAGGAGAGGAGAGAGAAAGAGTAGAGGAGGAGAGTAGGATAGATAGAAGAGAGGAAGAGGAATAGAGGAGAGGAGGACAGAGATAGAGGAGAGGAGAGAGATAGAGGAGTAGAGAGATAGAGATAAGAGGAAGAGAGATAGAGCGCGGAGAGAAGGAGAGAGAGGAGAGATAGAGAGGAGAAAATGATAAAAGAAGGCTCATAGAGAGAAAGAGGCATTTCCCCCTCCTCCTCCTCCTCCTCGCGATGTGATGACCTCGTTGTGACGGATGACTTCCTGTCGCTCCCCCCCCACTGCCAGGAATTCTGGGAATTCACTATGTGAGCGTAGCTGCCTCACCCGCATTCTAGTCCTCTGAATGTTTACTATCAGACTCAGCTAACCGCCTCACTCTGAGACCCTGGCTCTATGTCATGACCTTTGACCTCTCTGAGATTTCTTCATTAGCATTCATTCTCATTGGAGGACAGACAGGCAGGTAGTAAGACAGGTAGTAAGACAGAAAGGCTGACGGCCGGACCGCCAGTGAGACAGGCATCCAGGTTGTAAGACAGATATTAAGACAGACAGACAGGCGGTAAGCCAGGTAGTAGACAGGCAGTACGTCTGACAGCCAGGTAGTGAGACAGGCAGTGTGTGGTTCTGTAACCAGTCCTTCCACAATCCAGCTTGCCTCCAGGTGTTTCACACTCACAACAAACCCTGCAGGGAACCTCAGACTGGCAGCCTCTCTGTGGTAGCACACCATGATACCACGCTAACCAGCCCTGGTAAGGTCTTGCTACCGGTATAGCAGCAAGCTAACCAGCACTGGTTCGATAGCAACAACACTAACCAGCACCAACATCACTTACATACAGCTAGCATCGGCGCTAACAATCACACGCTAGCTCCAGATTCCGTTAGTAGTGGCACAAACCATAAGAGAGAGAGGGCTAGCATAATTCTCTCTCTCTCTCTCTCTCTCTCTCTCTCTCTCTCTCTCTCTCTCTCTCTCTCTCTCTCTCTCTCTCTCTCTCTCTCTCTCTCTCTCTCTCTCTCTCTCTCTCTCTCTCTCTCTCTCTCTCTCTCTCTCTCTCTCTCTCTCTCTCTCTCTCTCTCTCTCTCTCTCTCTCTCTCTCTCTCTCTCTCTCTCTCTCCTAATCTTAACCCTTTGTTAGCCCTGGCTTCCGCTACCTCATTATGCTAAAGTGAACCTGATGATCCATCCACATGTGCAGGCGTGGCTACACTCCAGCTGGGATTAGCATTAGCATCCAGTACGACGGGCTATCTGCATTCAGGTGTGTCTTTGGCTGGTGATGTGCTTGTCTTGGGTCGATGACACAACAGCACACACACTGACTGTATTTAGTTATACATTATAGCCTCGGAACATGTGATTGATTCGTTTCGGAGACGTTTAACAGATTTCAGGAACACAAACACAAACGATTATATCTACTGTTTGATGTTCAACATTCCCCCTTTTGAGAACCACATGATATATTTTATATGAGGAATAAAACCTGTTGCATATCAACATCAGCCATCTGATAGTGTGAAGTATTCTTCAATGTCCGGTCTTCAGAACAAGACTCCTCTGAAAGGAATATCTAGCTTCCTAATGTCGTTAGATTACATCCAAGTGTGACGTGTTTACATGTACGCTGCGTGGAATGGGAGTGTGTGTGTGTGTGTGTGTGTGTGTGTGTGTGTGTGTGTGTGTGTGTGTGTGTGTGTGTGTGTGTGTGTGTGTGTGTTTGTGTGTGTGTGAGACTGGAGTGTGAGAAGTGTTAGTTGAAAGAGGGAGCGAGCGGGTAAGAAGGAGTGAGACGAGGTGAGAGACAAAGAGAGAAAGACAGAGAGAAGTTTTGATCATATGGAAGCCAGGTGAGAAGGTGTGTGTGTGTGTGTGTGTGTGTGTGTGTGTGTGTGTGTGTGTGTGTGTGTGTAACAGTGTATGTTTGTGTAACAGTGGGTGTGTGTGTGTGTGTGTGAGAGAGTGTGAGCGTGTATGTATAAAACAGTGTGTAAGTGTGTGTAACAATGTGTGTGTGTGTGTGTAGGGGGGGTTATTGAGGAACAGCAGCTGGGTTCCAGTGAGGAGGGGTGAGAGGGTGAGAGGGTGAGGGAGGAACACCACAGCTGCCTGGGGCCCCCAATAAAGTCCGGAGTCTGTCAAAACAACTCCTTCATGAGGAGGATACAAAATGGCGGCTGACGTAACTGTCCTGTCATATGGATCTCTTTTATATTTCTTCACATTCATACATGAATACATATGCATCTACACATATACATACACAAACTCTGTATTCTCTGTACATATTGTTAGTCTTAGGACAGTAACGATCAATAAAGAGGTGAAGGGTCAGCGCGGTGTGTGTATGTGTGTGTTTATGTGTGTGTGTGTGAGTGTGTCTGTTTACGCGTGTGTGTGCCACTATGAATGGGTGAGTGTTGTGGTCGGAGCGACAGGTGTGGAGGTGGTGCAGGATACACAGGAAGTGAGCGGAGAGCCACGTGGAGGCGGGGCTGGGGGTCGGGGCAGGGGGCGGGGCTGAGGGCGGGGCTCTGAGCAGCAGCTGTGTGTTTATAAGGAGGTCTGCTTCCTGTGTCCACACACACACTTAGAGGCCGGGCGTCATGACCAGAACTTAACCCCACCCCCCCCTTCCGCCTTCACCTCCACCACACCATGCCCAACTCAACAGTCCCATGAAGAATGAGAGAGAGAGAAAAAGAGAGCAAAAGAGGGACAGAGAAAGAGAGAGTGAGAGAGAGAGGCATAGAGAGACAGGAAGAGTGAGAGACTACCACAGTGTTTCAGGTTTCAGAGTGACAAGGTGACCTCTCTAGATCCTAGTGGGAAGGAGATCCGCCACACGCACACACACACGCACACTACAAACACACACACACACACACACACACACCGCGCGCACACACAACGCAAACACATACACGCTGCCCATATGCATGTGTGCACACGCCTTAAAGGCGCATCACAGTGTTATCGTTCAGTAGGGACAGAACACACAGACGTTACTCTACTGTCCTACAGATCACTCTGATAAAGGACAGCGAGAAGGGGGAGGCAGAAACAGAGAGGGAGGGGGAGAGAGGGAGGGATAGAGAGGGAGGAAGCGGGAGAGAGAGGGAGAGACAGAGGGAGAGGGGGGGAAGAGATAGGGAGAGAAATCAACTGAGGGACATACAGAGATAGAGAGAGACAGAGAGAGAGAGATAAATTAAGAGAGACAGAGAGAGACAGATTGAGAGAGAGACAGACAGACAGAGAGACAGACAGAGAGAGGGAGATAAAGACAGAGAGAGACAGAGAGACAGACAGAGACAGAGAGGGAGCGAGAGAGAGAGGGAGAGACAGAGAGAGAGAGAGACAGAAACAGGGAGAGACAGAGAGAGGGAGCGACAGAGAGAGGGAGAGACAGACAGGGAAAGCAGGAATGGAGGAGGGGCTGAGGAGAGAATGAGAGCAGGAGGAAGGAGAAGTGTTGGAGAGGAGGAACGACACAAAGGAGAGGAAACAGGAGAGGAGGGGAGGGCTGCCCGGAGCTGGGGGGCAGACGACACCGGAGCCCCCTCAAAGGAAACCAGATCAACAGGCCTGTCCCGCACCGCCCGCAACCCAGAACCACCGCCTAGAACCACCACCCAGAGCTGCCTCCTAGAACCACCCGGAACCAAGTCCTAGAACCACATCCTAGAACCGCCATCTAGAACCGCCACCATAACAATCTCCTGAACCCCCCAGAACCAACGGATCAGCTTGCCCTTTGCTAGTTTCGTCCTACATAGCTGCGTCCTATTCATCAGAGCTAGCGATTAGCTTGTGGCTAGTTAGCCTAGTCAGTGAAGCTAGTGGCAGAGTGGAGCATGCTGTGCGGCTGGTCACCTGAGCAAGCCCCTCAGAGACCCACCATCCCCCCCCCCCCCCCCCCCCCCCCCCTCTTGTCCACCTCAGACCCCGCTAGTAGGAGCGATAGCCCCCTAGGCAGGGTCTGTTCCAATCTCCGGCTCCCAGCCCGACCTGGCTCTGTCCCCCTCAGCTTCCTGTGCCCAAACCCCCCCCCCCCCCCTCCCCATGGTGAGCTGTTGATCTTACTAAGCCCCAGAACCAGCCCCCCCCCCCCTTGCCGGCGGCCTGGTTCCTCCAGTGGGTGTCAGGATCAAACCAGGCCGTTATAAAGCTCTTATTTACTAGGGCCCTGACTCCTTTATGGGGGCCCCTGGAGGTGAGTGGGGGGGCAGGGCTCTCCATCAAGCCTGGCTGGAGGGGACTGTTTCAGCACCGTCCCGGCCCCTAAACCACCAGGAACCAGCCTACAATCAGAGGAAGGGCCCTGGGGAAGGCTGTGGCCCCCGCGGGCCGTCCCCGCTCATCAATTACCGGCCCCTGATAGGAGCCAGAGGAGGACTGGACCCCGGAACGACCCCCGACATACGAGTCTTGGGTTCGAAGCCCAAACGTGTCCCTGGCAAGATGCCCTTACCGAGGGGTGTTCAAATGGCGGCCCTCGGGCCAATCAGGGCCCTGGGATTATTTCTCGGAGTCCTATCATAAACCAATGTAAAAGAAGGAAAACCGTGCCAATATATCTAATATATTTTAAATACGTTTAAATATATGTTCACGTTTTCAATTATAATTGAATGATTCATGTCCCCTGATGACACGTTCTCATATTATTTCTATAATAATTCTTAAAGGTAATCGTATATTGGACTACTCAGCAGTCTGTCATGTCATGTGGTATATCAGAGTGTTAGCGAAAAGTCATGCAACTGATCTGAAAACAACAGAGGAGAAGACTGAGAACTGACAAATAACACGACTGTTGAATGTGTCAAACGACGTACCTTTACGCGAGGCTGTTAAAGCGGTGAGTTGTACGATAACAACGGCCGGGTTGCTCCTCCTCATCCTCAGAGTCGTGCTCCTCCTCCTAACCCGAGCACCCTGCCCTAACCCCTTCCTTCTCCTCAGGGCCTCAACCTACCTCCCCATCCAGTGTGTCCCTCTGGACTCACTGGATGTGCTAGGGCAGTGGTTCTCAAATGGAGGATGGCGTACCCCTAGGGGTACTTTGGAGTACTGCAGGGGGTACTCGGAAAATGTCACACTAAGCAAGTTTCAACCTTCGCAAGTTTCATTTCTAAAAGCTAGAGAGTAGAAAATCGAGAGACTGGACAAGGGTTTGAAATGTAAATCTGAAAACCGGGAGAAAGTAGAATCAGTGAAAAGGAAAGCATATCCAGAAGCACCAAAATATGGTCAGTTTCAGGAAGAATGTATTTGAATGGGATCCACCTCTCCATGCTCTGACCCTCCCAGGCGTTGGGCTTGTTTCGTGGAGAGAAATTAGCCAAGAGTTGCATGAAGCACAGGCCCATGTTTCTCACTCAATTTTGAGTATTTGCAGCCTTTTAATGTTCATGTTTACACTGCCAAAAATAACGCACAGACACTATTTATGAAAGATTGGTGTGCCGGCGAAGGGGTTACTCAGCTGAAACTTTGGCCTGAAAAAGTACCTTAGACGGGGTACACTCGTAGAAACAGTTTGAGAACTCCTGGTCTAGAGGACCGGACAGTAAGTAAACAGTGATTCCTCTCCAGAGCTGAACCCGGGTCGAGAGGAGGGAGTCACCCTCCGGACCCAACGCACGGCAAAACACACACCGCACTGAGCCCGGGACACACCCCTTCCTGTGGAGGGAAGCCACTTTACTGGGCTCCACTGGGAGATAATTGGCCATGCGTGGAAATGAAAGGGTTTCCTCGGTGCGCTGGTAATTACTAGACACACAGCAGGACCTACTGCATAGGAAGGGGGAGGAAGGGGAGGGAGGGGGGGGGAGGGGGTGGGACGGGGGGGAGACATGACAGGCAGGTATTAAAATCCAATGGGCGGGAACAGGAAGGAGCTTGAGAGAGGGATGTGTTGAAACAGAGAGAATAGAGGACGGGAGGGAGGGGATGGGAGGGGAAGAGAGGGGAGGAGAGGGGGAGGGAAGGGGAAGGGAGTTAGGAGAGGAGGTTTTGGGTTGAGGAAGGACATGTCTGTGGTCTGGTGGCTGGGTGGCGATTCTATATTTTCATTCAGTTCCCAGTGCCAGCCAAACATCTGCTCTCTCTCGCTCTCTCTTCCTCTTTCTCTTCCTCTCTCTCTCTCTCTCCCGGTCTCTCCCTCTCTCTCTCTCCCCCCCCCCTCTCTCTCTCTCTCTCTCTCTCCCTCTCTCCCTCTCTCCCTCTCTCCCCCCCTCTCTCTCTCTCTCCCCCCTCTCCCCCCTCTCTATCCGTCAGATCCAAGAGACTGAAACTTAAAGCGAACCTCTGCCGCTACATGTAGGGCCGCACACCTCAAGAGTTAAATGAATAAACACACACACACACACACTTCCCCAGGTATGTCAACACACACACAAGGCCTTCTGGGTAACCGTGGGGCACAGCTGTCAGTCGAGCCAGTCTTTCCTCGTTTACAACCCGAGGGAACGCAGGCAATAAAAGCGGCGCTGGGGATCCGACAGACGGATCCACCCCGACCGCGTCCCCGTCCGGCGGAGGCGCCTCGTGTCTCGGTGTTCATACTGAATCAAGGATTCATAACAGGACTCTGCTGAGCCTCTCTGCCTCAGTTTACTCACCAAACTCATGCTGTGGGGCTTTGCTGGCCAGGGCCATGCAAAGGGGCTAAACAATCATTGGATCACGATCACAATCCAATCCATTCATCAATTTTTTCACATTAAAATCCATGCACCCATTCCTTCACCTATTCATTCTCCTATTCCTCCTCCTATCCATGCACCAATTCCTTCACCCATTTATTCACCTTTTCATTCACCCATTCATTCACCAGCAGTGAGGGTGGGGTGTCTTGCTCAGGGACAGCTACAGGAGGAGAGGAGGGAGGAGGGAGGCAGGGAGGAGGGAGATAGGAGGGAGGGAGGGGAGGAGGGAGGGAGACTGTGGCTGGTCCAGGAGGGGAGGAGGGAGGAGGGAGGGAGGGGAGGAGGGAGAGCATCGCTGGGTGAGGGAGTGGAGAGGTAGGGAGGGGGGAGGGGACCTGGTCCAGGGAGGGGGGAGGTAGGGAGCCCTGGTCCAGGGAGGGGGGGAGGGGACCTGGTCCAGGAGTTTTCAGGGCTGTAAGCCGAGTCGTCGGGGGACCAGAGATGAAATCAGCCTCCTATAATCGGAGCATCTTAACAAGATGGAGGCGGCGGCCGGGAGGAGCTGACTGAGTAATGAGGGCGGTGGTCCGGACACTCAACCCCCGTCCTGCAAGGGCATATTACGTTCCCCCGCTCTGACCTTGGCTCAGAGTAACAGGACACCCCCCACCCCCCCCCGCTCTATTCCGGGAGTGGTCTTACTGTAAGCCAGCGGTCATCTGATCAGGCGCTGAAAAGGTTAACACAGAGCTGAGGCTCTGGTCCGGACGCCTGGGGCTAACGGGTTTGATAAAGCCAAACTGGTTCCAAACTGGTTTAGGATCATTGTATATTCCTCCTTGAAACTAAACAATGCTTGAACAGGGGGTCCACATGTGTCAGGAACAGGGTCGTTGTACCAACTGGTGTAGTTCGCTACGCCTTTCATGAATCCCACCCCACATGCACACACGTGAGACTCCACATGTTTATGATTCATGGGAAAACTGGAAACATTAAAAGCAGTTCTGCTCTTCAAAGTGTTTTGGAGTTGCAGGCCTGGAACGCTGTGCCCAGCGCTCACGCCCGCACGCTCACGTGCACGACCGCAGAGAGAAGACAATGAGCCGCTGTCCCGTGTGCTGTGAGCGGTGGAACACGACGGCGATGCCAGACGGGCCAGCCCTGAGAACACAAGGCCCACCACGCCCCTGGGCGCCCAACCGGCCCGGATCTGGATGAGTCCCGCTTGGCAAGGAACGCCGTGCGGAGAGAAAACACACAGGCCGGCTTTCTAAAGATAGAGAAACTGGTCTGTAGCATCCTGTCAACTGCTAAAGCTCTAAACCAACAAACCCTCCGCTAAAAGGCCCTGGATCTCCGACAACAATCCGCCGCGGCTCCACCTACCGTCACCTCGCGGCGCTTTGTTTACCCTGCGGCGCAACTCATCCCCTGGACCTTCACAGTGAAGGCTCTGTATCTGTACCTTCACAATAAAAGCTCTGTATCTGTACCTTCACAATAAAAGCTCTGTACCAGCACTTTCAAAATAAAAGCTCTGTGCCTGTACCTTCTCAATAAAAGCTATTTAACTGTACCTTCACAATAAAAGCTCTGTACCTGTACCTTCACAATAAAAGCTCTCTACCGTCACAATAAAAGCTCTGTACCTATAACCTTCACAATAAAAGCTCTGTACCTTCACAATAAAAGCTCTGTACATGTACCTTCACATTAAAAGCTCTGTACCTGTACCTTCACGATAAAAGCGCTGTACCTGTACGTTCACAACAACAATAATAGGACACCAATTTGCCCGATAAAAGCGCCTACTTTCCCAGCATACATTGCATGCATCCCTGCACCGTGACCTGCAGAACGGCAGCCCCGCCCAGCTAAGATACAGCATTGGAAGGGGAAGGGGAGCACCAGTACAAAGGGGGGGCTCAGACCATTACAAAGGGGCTCAGACCAATGCAGGGGGCTGCACCAGTACAGAGGGGGGGTGGGGGTGCACCAGTACAGGGTCTCAGACCAGTACAGGGGGCTGCACCACTGAAAAGGGGCTCAGACCAGTACAGGGTCTCAGACCGGTACAGGGGGCCTCAGACCAGTACAGAGGGGGGGGGGTCTCAGACCAGTACAGGGAGCTGCACCAGTACAGTGGGGGTCCGATCAGTTCCTATGGGGGGGGTACACCAGTACAGGGGCTCAGACCAGTACAGGATCTCAGACCAGTACAGGATCTCAGACCAGTACAGGGGACCTCAGACCAGTACAAAGGGGCTCTGACTAGTACAGGGGGCCTGAGACCAGTACAAAGGGGCTCAAACCAGTACAGGGTCTCAGACCAATACAGGGGGCCTCAGACCAGTACAAAGGGGCTCAGACCAGTACAGGGGGCCTCAGACCGGAGTCCAGCTGCATGTAGTTTGGCCCCCCTGCGTCTCTCTGGATGTGAGATAAGGCCCCTTTGAGCAAAGCCTTCCCAGGCGGGGGTCCCGGGCTAATTTGCGCCCCATTATCGGCCTCCACTTCCTCCGCAGCGTGTCCCACTCTGCCTGATTGCTCAGCATTCAAAGGTAATTTTGACCTAAACGACCTCATCTGAATTCCTTATCTGAAGGCAGCGGGTCAGTGACGTACGGGTTCTATATACGACCGCACGATGAATACGACCGACAAATACATATTGAGTTATTTGTTTATTTGACAATGCATAGCTCATTTGCAGTGCCAGAGTTAGCTACAAGCTAATTTTAATCAGTAGTCCCTGGGCAGGAAACAGAGGATACATAGAGGAGCTGTTGCTAGTAGCATGCTAGAGAGGTAAGCGGAGCTGTTGCTGGTAGCATACTGGAGAGGTTAGCGGAGCGGTTGCTAGTAGTATGCTCGAGAGGTTAGTGGCGCTGTTGCTAGAAGAATGCTAGGGTGGTTAACGGCACTGTTGCTAGTAGCATGCTAGAGAGGTTAGCAGAGCTGTTGCTAGTAGCATGCTAAAGTGGGTAGCGGCGTTGTTGCTAGTAGTATGCTAGAGAGGTTAGCGGCGGTGTTGCTAGTAGCATGCTAAAGTGATTAGCGGAGCTGTTGCTAGTAGCAGGCTAGAGAGGTTAGCGGGGCTGTCGTTAGTAGCATGCTAGAGCGGTTAGCGGAGCTGTTGCTAATAGCATGCTAGAGATGTTAGCGGCGCTGTTGCTAGTAGCATACTAGAGAAGTTAGCAGCGCTGTTGCTAGTAGCATACTAGAGAGGTTAGCAGCGTTGTTGCTAGTAGCATACTAGAGAGGTTAGCAGCGTTGTTGCTAGTAGCATGCTAGAGAGGTTAGCGTGGGGCTGATAATCCTGCTCTGTGTGATAGCCCGTTTAGAACCCTAACCAGAAAGCGCTACGGTCCAAGCTGCAAAGCCGCTGATGCTGGTGCACGTGAGCAGGCCGGGCGTGCACGTCAACACCTCCCCGCCCCAGCAGCTAACCTCCATGAAAGAACAGCTGAGCTGGGGCATTTCCAACACCTTAGCCTCGCTCGCTGGCTTTGTTGTGTCTCTCGCCCGCCCTCTCTCTCTCCCCTGCGTGTTCAATCTCAAACCCTATTCTTTCTCTCTTTATGTGTTGTTCCCTCCCTCCCTCCCCCCCTCCTCTCCCCCCTCCCTCTCCATGCCTGGCTGCAAGGTGAGGATCACAAAGGGAACACCTGGCAGACAGGGATGTGCTCCCCCCCCTCCCTCCCTCCCTCCCTCCCTCTCCCTCATCTCATCCCTCCCCCCCCCCCTCCCCCCGGCTCCCATCCCTCTCCTCCCCCCTTCCCTCCCGCCCTCCTCAGTCACTAGAATGACAAACAGGGTTTCAGCAGCAGGGGGGAGTAGGTGGGAGGAAGGGGAGGAGGGGGAGGGCCACACCCCTCTCCCCCCCGCCGGCTCGTCTTTCACACGACAGGAAGTTCCATTCAGACCAGGAGCTGCTGGTACATGTTCCCTCTCACACCCCTCCCTCCCTCCCCCTTTATCTTCCCCTCCTCCCTCTCCCCCTGCTGCCTCTCTCAATACCTCCCTGTGCCTCTCGCTCTCTTCATCTCCCGCTCTCTCTCCCCTTCTGCCTCCCCCCCTCCCACTGTCTCTCCCCACCTCTCTCTCCATCTCTCGCCCCCTCTCTCTCTCTCTCTCTAGCCCTCCCTGTGTGCGTGTGTGTTCGTCTGCATGTGTTTGCCTTTGTATGTGTGTGTGTGTATTTGTGTGTTTGCCTGTGTGTATGTATGTGTGTGTGTTTGTGTGTGCATGCCTGTGTGTGTGCGTGCCTGTGTGTGTGTGTTCAGGACTGAGTAACAAAATGAAAGAGAGGGAAATAATATAAAGAGAGAGAGACCAGGGGAGGATTAGAGAGACCAGCGGAGGACTAGAGAGACCAGCGGAGGACTAGAGAGACCAGCGGAGGACTAGAGAGACCAGCGGAGGACTAGAGAGACCAGCGCAGGACTAGAGAGACCAGCGGAGGACTAGAGAGACCAGAGGAGGACTAGAGAGACCAGCGGAGGACTAGAGAGACCGGAGGAGGACTAGAGAGACCAGCGGAGGACGAGAGAGACCAGCGGAGGACGAGAGAGACCAGCGGAGGACTAGAGAGACCAGGGGAGGACTAGAGAGACCAGGGGAGATGTCAGAGGTCCAGGCTGCTCATGCTCTCTGTCACATGTTGAACTAAACTACAGGTAGAAACATATAAGAAGTTTACAGATATAAACCTCGAGACACAAACACACACTTACACACTTACACACACACACACACACACACACACACACACACACACACACACACACACACACACACACACACACACACACACACACACACACACACACACACAGTAGGTCTGACCTGGCAGCTCATCTCCAGTGAAGAAGCACTTCCCTTTCTGGTAGAGGTCATTAGCATGTGTTATGTATTTATAATGTACTCATTATTCCACCTCTACGCCCTAAGACTCGGTCCAGCGCCCCCTATGGTTCCACACGGTAGGACACAGATACACTGCAACACAACATGGTAGTGTCCGTGGTGTTCGAGTACCTGTGTGACTGTGGTGTCTGTAGTGTCTGTGGTGTCTGTGGGGTCTGCAGTGTCTGTAGTGTCTGTAGTGTCTGTGGTGTCTGTACTGTCTGTAGGGGTATCTGGGAGGATGTGAGCGGTACTTCCCCAGCAGGACTGCAGGAAGGCGGAGGAATGTCAGTGGATTGGATGTCAGTCCTCCTCTAAAAACAGCAGCTTGTAACTTTAGCAGCTTCCGGGAAACACAGCTCAACACATATACAACCACCCAACACAACCCCATACACCACTGAACACCATCCCATACACCACCCAACACCACCCAACACCACCCAACACCACCCAACACCACCCAACACCACCCAAAACACCACCCCATATACCACCCAACACCACCCGAAACACAACACAACACCACCCAACACTAATCAACACCACCCGGCACCACCCCAACAACACCCCCTACACCACCCCTACACCAACCAGACCTGTACATCTTCATTTTTTCTCTCTCTGTCCCCCACTCTAGACAATCTCTCTCTCTTTCGCTCTCCCTCTCTGTCTATGCAATATTATAGGGCCCTGTCATTACCCTACCTCCTCACCCTACCTCCTACCTCCTCACCCTAACCCTAACTCCTACCCTACCTCCTACCTCCTCTCCCTACCTCCTACCTCCTCCCCCTACCTCCTAACCCTACCTCCTACCTCCTCACCCTAACCCTACCTCCTACCCTACCTCCTCACCCTACCTCCTACCTCCTAACCCCAACCCCTAGCCCCTCCCCTAGCCCGAGGCTGTGTGCTGTACTAGTGGGTATTCCTCTGGTCCCCTGTGTGTTCTCCGTGTGCGTCCGGTGGCTCCTGGCGTGTGGCCGGGGCCCCCAGCTGTGTGTTCCCAGGGTAAATCCCCGGCTCCCTCAAACACATTCCAGCTACACCCCGGTATCGGGCTCCGGGAGGGACGGCGGCCCCCTAGAGGGACAGCGGTCCCCAGGGGGACGAGGCCCCTGAAAGAGACAGGGGGCCCTAGAGGGACAGGGGCCCCTAGAGGGACTGGGGCCCCTAGAGGGACTGGGGGCCTGAGAGGGACAGCGGGGCCCTAGAGGGACGGGGGCCCATAGAGGGACGGGGGCCCCCCTAGAGGGACGGCGTGCCCCGAGAGACGGGGGCCCAGAGAGGCACGGGGCCCTGAAACGGACTGGGGCCCCTAGAGGGATGGGGCCCCTGAGAAGGATGGGGGCCCCTAGAGGGACGGCGGCCCCCTAGAGGGACAGCGGTCCGAAGGGGGACGAGGGCCCTGAGAGGGACAGGGGCCCCTAGAGGGACAGGGTCCCCAGGGGGACGAGGGCCCTGAAAGAGACAGGGGGCCCTAGAGGGACAGGGGCCCCAAGAGGGACGGGGGCCCTAAGAGAGACAGGGACCCCTAGAGGGACTGGGGCCCCTAGAGGGACGGGGGGCCTGAGAGAGACAGGGGGCCCTAGAGGGACGGCGGCCCCTAGAGGGACAGGGGCACCTAGAGGGATGGCGTGCCCCGAGAGAGACGGGGGCCCAGAGAGGGACGGGGGCCCTGAGAGGGACAGGGCCCCGTGCCCTAATGACAGGAGGCGAAGGGGCCACAAAGGCCTCACCTGCTTCCCCTCGCCCAGGTGAGAGGAGGTGAGAGGGGGCCCTCAGGTGAGAGGAGGAGGAGGTCCCCAGGTGAACTGGCTGCAGCCACGCCCCCCCGCTCAGCAATCACAACAGAGAGAGAGAGATTCAGAGAGAGAGAGAGAGAGATTCAGAGAGAGAGAGAGAGAGAGAGATTCAGAGAGAGAGAGAGAGAGAGAGAGAGAGAGAGTCAGAGAGAGAGAGAGTCAGAGAGAGAGAGAGAGAGAGAGAGAGAGAGAGAGAGAGAGAGTCAGAGTCAGAGAGAGAGAGAGAGAGTCAGAGTCAGAGTCAGAGAGAGAGAGAGAGAGAGAGAGAGAGAGAGAGAGAGAGAGAGAGGCGGGCAGAAAAGAGGGTCTTTTGTTATGAGGGAGGATGCCAGGTTCACACATCAATACCGCTGCCGCTATGCTAATGCTACGCTAACACCCCGCCGCGGCCTTGCGCTCCGCCCGGTGCCTTTGTCAGGGACAGGATGTTGTTGTAAGGTGATGCCCCTCACCCCCCCCCCCCCCCCCCCTGCTCCCCCCCTCCTTCCTCCCTCCCGCTAGGATGAAACTCAAGCTATCACTGTGCCACATCAGCAGAGGGGGAGAGAGAGAGAGAGAGAGAGAGAGGGAGAGGGAGAGAGAGAGAGAGAGAGAGAGAGAGAGGTGGGATGTTGGTGCATGTGTGCATGCATGTTGTTTGGATGTGTGCATGCATGCATGTCGTGTGGTGTGTGTGTGTGTACCCAGTCTCTGTGTGTATTTATGTGTGTATGTGTGTGCGTGACTGTGTGTGTCTCCGTGTGTGTGTGTGTGTGTGCGTGACCGTGTGTCTCTGTGTCTGTGTGTGTCAGCAGCCGGAACACAGTGACAGTTTTACTGCTCTGCAGAGTATTTTTAACCGCCAACCCTTCCAGAGCCACGGGGCCCGGGGCCCAACTGGCCCATCTCCCTGGGCTGGAGGCCCCTACACCATGTGGCCCCTACACTATGAGGCCCCTACACCATGTGGCCCCTACACCATGTGGCCCCTACACCATGTGGCCCCTACACTATGAGGCCCCTACACCATGTGGCCCCTACACCATGGGGCCCCTACACTATGAGGCCCCTACACCATGTGGCCCCTACACCATGGGGCCCCTACACCATGTGGCCCCTACACTATGGGGCACCTACACTATGGGGCCCCTACACTATGAGGCCCCTACACCATGTGGCCCCTACACCATGGGGCCCCTACACTATGAGGCCCCTACACCATGTGGCCCCTACACCATGGGGCCCCTACACCATGGGGCCCCTACACTATGGGGCCCCTACACCATGTGGCCCCTACACCATGGGGCCCCTACACCATGTGGCCCCTACACTATGAGGCCCCTACACTATGGGGCCCCTACACTATGAGGCCCCTACACTATGGGGCCCCTACACCATGTGGCCCCTACACCATGGGGCCCCTACACCATGCGGCCCCTACACTACGAGGCCCAGTGTTCACGTTAGCCGGCTATAGCCGGACATTGGCCGATTGCACGCACGCATGGCCGGTATAATAAAACGTAAACGGCCCACATGTCCGAGAAAAATAAAAAGAAGTTTGCATTTGTGTATGAATTAATCAGTAGCATATGAAAGCCAGTAGCGGTTCCTGGCCGAGCTCACCAGGGAGGCAAAAACGAACGCGCATTCATGAACGCGTGCACCCGCACATGCATGTCTTTTCTAAAGTATAGGACTACACAAATTAAAAAAAAAACATACTCGCGTGACGCGTTGTTTGGAGGCTAAACGCGCAGGTTGAGGTTTTCCCGGAACGAGGCTTTTCTCTCCAGAACAGGATTAAGACATCTATCAGAAACCGCCTAGCTGAGGAAAAGGTGAGGAGGCTGATGCGCATATCGAGCCTTGGGCCGGGGTTGAAAGACTTCAACTTTTCGCGAGCAGCGGAGCACTTCCATGCCATGAAGTTGCGCCGAAAGTAGCCTGCAAGAATTGCAATTATCGAATTAATTATTTTTTACCCGTTTACCATTTTTGCAGAGAATGGCTCTTATGTTTTTTTGCCTAGGCTAATTTATTAAATGGCATTTATTGAAGCAATTTAGTTTGTGTCGTTTGTCGTTTAAATGTGGACTTTTGGTGATTATTTAATTATTAGTGAATAACGTCCGGAAGATATCCAAACGTCGATATTCTTGAATAGTGTCGGACATTTGTCCGCCCAAGAAAAAGTCTAGCGTGAACCCTGATGAGGCCCCTACACTATGAAGCCCCTACACCATGGGGCCCCTACACTATGTGGCCCCTACACCATGTGGCCCCTACACCATGGGGCTCCTACACACTGAGGTTTCCAGACCATGAGGCTTAAGGGCCCTTACCACACAGTAAACCACACGTAATGTAACTCTCCAATATTCTGTCAATCTCCTATTCGGGCCACTCAAAACTCTGTGTCTGCCTATGTGTGCGTGTGTGTGTATGTGTGTGTTTGTGTGTGTTCGTGTGTGTGTGTGTGTGTGTGTGTGTGTGTGTGTGTGCTGCAGTGACAGCAGGTTAGCAGGCTAGTGGTTGATGGTCATCTGGTGCTCAGTGTGTTTAACACGGAGAGGAAGAGGAGGAGGAGGAGGAGGAGGAGGAGGAGGAAAGAGGATATTTAAGGCTGTGGTCCAGACCCTGAATAGCTTCACTTTCACAGCTACCAGTACACTCCTCTGTGTGTGTGTGTGTGTGTGTGTGTGTGTGTGTGTGTGTGTGTGTGTGTGTGTGTGTGCGCGATCTCGTTCAAGTTTCTGTCGACTGTCCTGTTCAAGAGGCTACTTCCACTAATTCATGCCCCACTGCCTCGGCCTCAGTCTGTACATGCACACACACTAACGCACACACACTCACGCACAAACAGGCATGTACACACAGGCACACACACGCACACAGATACAGACACACAAACAGGCACGCACACACACAGGCACACACATGCAAACACACACACAGGCACACACAGGCACACACCCACACACACATAATAACATTCACACACACTAACGCACACACACTCACGCACAAACAGGCATGCACACACAGGCACACACACACACACAGATACAGACACACAAACAGGCACGCACACACACAGGCACACACATGCAAACAGGCACACACACACACACACGTCCCAAAGAAAATTACTTCCTCTTCTTTTTTGGTTGTTTCATCGTGGGCCCAAGGTCCTCCATCAGGAGTCAACTGCTTCTCCAGCCCTGCCGCGGCTAAGCTAGTATCCATGCTACCACAGCCTTCTCACAGGGAATGTGGCAATTCTATGCTATCCTTTTCACAGGGATTGTAGCCATGCTAGGCTTGCCTTCTTAAAGGGATCGTAGCCATGCTAGGCTAGTATTCTAGTTTAGACCCCAAAAAGAAAGTGCTAAGCTAGCCTTCTGAGAGGGAATGAAGTGGTGCTAGGCTAGCCTCTCTGGGGCAATGCAGCGCTGCTAGGCTAGCCTCACTGGGGGAATGAAGCACTGGTAGGCTAGCCTTTCCAGGGGAATGTAGCGCTGCTAGGATAGCCTCTCTGGGGGAATGAAGCACTGGTAGGCTAGCCTTTCCAGGGGAATGTAGCGACGCTAGGCTAGCCTCTCTGGGGGAATGTAGCGTTGCTAGGCTAGCCTCTCTGGGGGAATGCAGCGCTGCTATGCTAGGCTCTCTGGGGGAATGAAGCACTGGTAGGCTAGCCTTTCCAGGGGGATGTAGCGACGCTAGGCTAGCCTTTCCAGGGGAATGTAGCCGTGCTAGGCTAGCCTCTCTGGGGAAATGAAGCACTGTTAGGCTAGCCTTCCCAGGGGAATGTAGCGATGCTAGGCTAGCCTTTCCAGGGGAATGTAGCACTACTAGGCTAGCCTCTCTGGGGGAAAGAAGCACTGGTAGGCTAGCCTTCCCAGGGGAATGTAGCGATGCTAGGCTAGCCTTTCCAGGGGAATGTAGCGGTGCTAGGCTAGCCTCTCTGGGGGAATGTAGCGGTGCTAGGCTAGCCTCTCTGGGGCATTGTGGCGGTAACTCATCCCTGACAGCCATATGGTAGACTGCTCTGTTCTGCTGAAGCTGGAGACCAGAGAGCAGAGAGCAGAGAAATGTACTGACAGCCCCGTTCTGCTATCTTAATAAGAACAGCACACAAGAAACACATGCACACTGAGACACACACACACACACACACACACCGACATAATGGCACACACATGCGCACACACACATAACCCCCCCCCACACACACACACACACACACACACACAAGAGCACACATACAAAACCAAACACACACATCCATACACAAAGTTCACTAGCAACACTTAAAATACCCCCCCCCCCACACACACACACACACACACACACACACACACACACACACACACACACACACACACACACACACACACACACACACACTTTCGCGAACACACCCACACATACAAAGAATCACACACTCACACACAGGCACACACACACACACAAACACACACACACAAACCCAAAAACACACACACAAACAGGCAAACACAGACACAAACAAAAAACAGGCACACACACACACCTGCATACACAGGCACACACACACACAAACACACACACGTCCAAAAGAAAGTACGTTAAGTAACTTTATGCATGACTTTATCTTCAGAATTATTTTGCGCTACGTGAATACTCAGAACCACAACACCAACATCAACCATATGATTAAAGCTCCAATATCCCTCCATCTCTTAAGACGCTTGTCAGAAGACTTACAGACTCAGGACCTCGCGTTCTACCTCTATCTGTTAGAACGCCTGTTAGCATCCAATGTTGATTTTGTTGTTAGCCAGGGGTCGTGTGAGAGTCACATGGGCCAGCTCAGCTCTTCCTGAGGTTAAACATGTGCTGGCGCCAGGTCAGGAGGGGGGGCGGGGGGGGTACCTGTAAATCACAGAGCTATAAACGCCACAACGCATTCTCTCCAGCAACCGAGAGGGGCACAGAGCCAGCCTCTCCCCAGAGACAGGGCTCCGCGCTCGGGGCGTCTGTGCCGAGCGAGCACCCTGGTCCCAGCGGCCTGCAGCGGGCCGAGGGGAATTCCAGCGGGCGAGGCCTCTGCATGACAAAGCCCTCCTCCCCGGAGATTAATATGAGACCTTGACATGAAAGGGTCCCTCACATAAAGCCCAGGTGTACCGGGCTCAGGGCTTGGTGCTCTGTGGCAGCCTGCGGCCTGGGAAGAGACTCTGAGCGCTCCGCTCAACTACCTCAGCTGGTCGCCTGGTACCCGCCATCGCAAAGAGCAAACAGAGATTGATCAACACAGTCACACCTCTCCTCTGTTTCGGCCCCACAGTGGAGGAACGAGCTCCCTGCCGACGTCAGGACCGCAGAGTCACTCACCGGCTTCCACAAAAGACTCAGGACTCACTTCAAGAGACCCCCCCCCCTGGCCCTTACTCACTTATTGTATGTTGTTGTCCTGAAACTTACTTTATACAGGAATGGGTTAACCTAGGGATTGTTATTGCTTGCCACTTGGTTCTGTGAACATCCTTACTGTACCAACGGAGATATATTGTTGTTTCTCTTTCTTCTGACAAATGTACTTATTGTAAGTCGCTTTGAGTGCAAGAGGAACATGAGTTTACGCTCAGTTCTCTGTCGCCCGACAGGAAGTGAGTGTTCCCCGCGACGCAGACCGACATGGCGGACGTGTTCCACCGGGAACGCCGTCGGTTCAAAACCCCAAGCCGGAGCATCGCAGCGTTCAAGCGGAGGGAGAGAGAGGCCCACAGAAGGGGAGCGAGCACAACCCAAACCGACAGGAAATTAACGATTAAATACGCGGTCTGACTCGATGATAAACGGGCCTAATTAACAGAGCTATTTGCAGATCCAGATTTCCTATCCTTAGGCCACGACGTCTGCAGTTCTCCAGCACACACCAGCAACCACAAATACTTCCCCCCCCCCACCAAATGACTCCAGTGTCTCCAGGCAGCCCAGACCATAATGACACGCTCGCAACGGAAAGGCAGATTCCGTCCCGGGAGCCACGGGCCTCCCCGCATGTTACATGCGTGCTCGCCGGGCGCCATGTGCGCGGCCGCGCGGCAACGCGCTCCGCATGTTGTCATTACTGGGCCCAACAGCGAGCGGGGCCCCGCCCGGCCACGGGCACCTGGAGCAGGCTCCTTTGAAGGGCCCGCTGCCTGTCACTCGCCCTGTCACTCAGACGCTCTGTGAAGCTCCGCTCGGGGAAGGGCGTGGCCCTTCCGACTCGCGATGCATTCTGGGACGTTGGTCAGCGGTGAGATGTGGATATGAAACATGGGAAAAGGTTCAATGCTGTTTTTGAGCGCCGATGCCAACATTTGCTGACGCAATCAAAGCAGAAGCACGTTGACATGAAGTCGTGAGCGTGGCGCAGCAGACACGCTGAACAGAGGGCCCTAACAACCCCACCCCCCACGGCTTCATACAGCCCTTAATTGGTCGCCCACCCCTCCCCCCCCCCCCTCCTCCTCTTCGTGGTGTTTATTCACTAATTGGACCACTTCCTGAGAGGCAGACCAACACAGAGGAATGCATGGCGACCGGCCACTCAGACAGACCAGCGTCAGTCTGCTGCTGCTGGGGGGGGTTGGTGGTGGGGGAGTGAGGGTGGGGGCGGGTGCGAGGGCAGGGGTGGGGGTGGTGGAGGTCTGGGTAGTTGGGGTTCGGTGACGGTCGGGGAGGTGGTGTAGGTGGGGGTACACTGAGGTGAGGTTTAGTGATGGGGGAGGGTCTTAATAATTTGCTGCTCTGTAAAACCCATCTCACACACGTCCCCTGCCCGTCACACGTCTCCTGTCCGTCACACGTCCCCTGTCCGTGTCCGTCACATGTCACCTGTCCGTCACACGTCCCCTGTCCGTCACACGGCTCCCCTGTCCGACACACGTCTCTCAAGTCTATCACATGTCTCCTGTCCGTCACACGTCTCCTGTCCGTCACACGGCGGACCTTGGGGTTCAGACTGCGAGCAACGCACAGCTGGCCCAGGTTTCCTCGACCACGCGGGTGGGGAGGTTTATCGGAAGAGGTGGAGATAGGGAGAATGCGTTTAAGTCATGGAGCTGACAGCTGCTATGGTACTACTAGGGTTTGCGTTGGTTTTCATCCCACTCTCTCTCTCTCTCTCTCTCTCTCTCTCTCTCTCTCTCTCCCTTACTCTCCCTCTCTTTGATGTTCATGCTCCTTTGAAGTGGAGCTCCACGATGTATTGGTCTCTTCCTGAGGTGAGGAGGTGAACCCCCACAGCATTTAGGACGACCCAGGGGCAGCTAAGGGAAGCCAGATGAGACCCACACACATGTGTTTGTGTGTGTGCGTGCGTGTGCATGTGTGTATGTGTGTGTTCATGTGTGCATGTGTGTGTGCGTGAGAGTATGAGTGTGTATGTGTGAGTGTGTGCGTGTGTGTGTGTGTGTGTATGTGTATGTGTGTGCACGTGCGTGTGTGTGTTTTTAGGTGTGGATGGGAAGATCCCTGGGAATCATGACGAAGATGAAGACGATGATGAGGCTGAACTCTTCCCACACTGGAAACAATACCCCCCCCCCCGTGCGCTTCTTCCCAGATCATTGAAAAACTTCCGCACACTTCCAGAAATTGTTTGTTGTTGCCCATTGTCTGGTTGTCACGGCGACCAGAGGCTGCGTCTGAGACACAGCATGGCTATGGCGTTGGGACTGGGCCAGCCCATCTGGATCAGGCCTCCAGCTTCAGGCCTGGAGGTCCAAGCATCGCAGAGCTCTGGAACCATCTACACTTCTACTGCTCTCATTATGGATCAATACAGATGGTTTTCGTTCTCTATTTTGAGGAGTTTAATTGGACAATGAAATAGTTCTTGTGATCACGTACTTTCTGCAGTGACCCCCTGATTTCCCGAACGGGAATCATACAGTACCATATTATCCTAAGGTCTGCATCAAACGCAGACTTGAGTTTTGTCCTCTATAGGAGAGGAAGTTAAAAGCAGGGAGACCCAGGGAAAAGACAGACCCCTCAGAGGGAAGTGAACACACGGGCCATCAGAAAGGGCCAGAGACTGGCTCTGAACATGGAAGACTTCAGTACATGACACCTGGGACTAGAACTGTTGTTTAGGGTTAGGGTTAGAGACTGGGCTCTGAACATGGAAGACTTCAGTACACGACACCTGGGACTAGAACTCAGTGCTGTCATTTAGTTTTCCATTGCGTCCCACACTGAACTCTAGTAATGACTGGCCTGTGTTTTCTGCTTCACACACAACAGTCTGGGATTAATAAAGAACATCTGATCTCATCAGCTTCTAAATAAATCATACAGGGTTCACAGACGGGTAGGAAGAGTGTGAGAGGAGGGGGAGGAGAAGGAGAGATAGAGGGAGGGAGGAGGAGGAGGGAGGAGGAGGAGGAGGAGGAGGAGGAGGAGGAGGAGGAGGAGGAGGAGGAGAGATGGAGGGAGAGAGGAGAGGGGAAGGTGAGAGGCGAGAGGAGAACGAGGGAGGAGAGGGGAACAAGGGGATGAGTGAAGAGCAGAAGGAGATAGTAGAGAGGGAGGGAAGGGAGAGGAGGAAGAGAGGAGAATGAGGGAAGGGTCAAGCAGGAGTAGAGAGTAGAGAGGGAGGGAGGAGGAGGAGAAGAGGGTAGAGAGGGAGGGATGGAGGGAGGGAGGAGGAGGGATGAGGAAGATAAATTGGTCATGGATGGGGGGGGGGGGGGGGGGGGGGGCTAGAGTAAACAGATGAAGGAGAAGAGGAGAGAAAGAGATGGATGAGGAGGATCCTATCAGCTGTCCTGAAGCCCAGCAGACATCAGAGAGACTCAGACCCCCCCGGCTTCCTGCCCTATCTGAGCCCGGCCCAGACCCTCCAGCCACTCACGCCAATGGGGTCGTCAGGGGTCAGGAAGGGGTCAGGAGGGGTCAGTGGAGGTCAACAGAGCGTTGTGTAATCAAGGCCCGAGGAACCAGACTCTGGAAGTGACGCAACTCAGAGAGAAGGGCGACTGCAGCAGGCTAACATTGATATCAGTGTTAATGAACTGTTAATATACCGTTAATATATCGCTCAATTCGCATCAAGAGCTGATCTTCCAAACTTAAACTTCCAAAACTGCTTACAGTCTTGAACCTATTTTCAATTACCTTCTTGTTATCCAGTGTCGTTTTAATGTAACTCAGAAGAAGACATGTGCTACAGCTAGGCTCTGAGCTACGTGGAAGAGTGCTACAGCTAGCCTTTGTGCTACGGGGATGACTGCTACAGCTAGGCTACGTGGCGGTGCCCTACAGCTAGCCTCTCTACTAGCCCCTTGGCTACGTGGCAGTGTGCTACAGCTAGCCTCTCTACTAGCCCCTTGGCTACGTGGCAGGGTGCTACAGCTAGCCTCTCTGCTGATCCCTTGGCTACGTGGCAGTGTGCTACAGCTAGCCTCTCTGCTAGCCTCTGTGCTACCTAGCTCTGAGTTACAGCTAGCCTCTATACTAGCCTCTGTGCTACGTAGCTGTGTGCTACAGCTAGCCTCTCCACTAGCCTCTGTGCTAAGTGGCTGTGTGCGACAGCTAGCCTCTCTGCTACGTGACTGTGTGCTACAGCTAGCCTCTGTGCTACGTGGCTGTGTGCTAGCCCCTTGGCTACGTGTGCGGCCCAGCTGAGCTCCAGCTGAACACGTTCCATGAGGACCTCTGAGCTCCAGGAGACCCGAGCCGTCAGGAACGCTCCCCAGCGGAGGAGCTCTGATTTAGGACGGGATGTGGTTTCATCTCGGTGTGGACTCCACCACTCCTCCACCCCTCCTCCACCCGTCCCTGAAGACACTTCACAACATGGTCGCCAAGGGGCTGTGATGGAGTGGTGTCGGGTTGGATTGTTATAGTTAGTGTAGAAGAGTAAGTCTTTAATGTTCCAGATTAGGATTAAAACATGTCCTAATCAGAAGAGGAAAACAACGAGTCTAACAAGAGTCTAATGAGAGCTCACGATCTGACTGGAAGCCCCACCAGACACCAAACACTGGGAAACAATGAGGGGAGGAGAG
>NC_082391.1:11208854-11216354 GCF_031168955.1 Gadus macrocephalus | reverse complement strand
TTTAAGGGTTAGGGTTAGTTTGGCTGAACTCATCTCCAGTGCTTTACTTAAAGCTCCCTAAAGATCAGAACAGAGCAGAGAACAGAGTGTTTTTCTGTTCCAGTGGTGCACTCGGGAGCGAGCGCGTTGTTTGGGCGTGTTGTTGGGGACATGTTTTGGAGCGAAATCGCCGTCGAGGAAAATCAATCCGTCACCGTCCGGCCAGGAAGGAAAGCACGGCGGCGCGGGAGAGATCCTGGTCTGCAGGACATGTTTCTGTACGCCCACGCAGCCAAGGGAGAAACCGGATCCTTAAACATAGATAAGAGTGTGTGCCAAAGAGGCCGGGACTGGAAGGACTGGAAGAAGCCCATGGCAACGGGCCGGGGCTATCGGATATGGAAAGGTAAACACGAGGGCAGTCCGAGCATGTTCTCATGCTGTCAATGAGGAGCTTGTGTGTCAGTCGAGCCCTGGTGATAGAGAGGAGGAGGATGGCCGGGCCAGGAGCACCTCCTCCTCGCTCCCAGAGCGGTGGAACACCGTCGGGCTGATTGCAGCTCTTCATCAGTAATTAGATCCGCGCAGCACTCTCTGGCCGGGGGCTTCGGGGAAAATATGTAACCAGAATGAAAACAGGAAATGGGTTCGAATTTGGGGACTAACCTAATTGGATGTGTGTGATTGGGGGATAGCGTCACGGTGTCCCAATGTGTTTCTGGTTTCCTGGTGGGTTCTGCTCGGTGCCTCGTTGCATGTTAATAATCAACAGTCGGTCAGACGTCGGGCCGGAACATGAATGAGAGCATGAGGAGCTGCTGTTCATAAGGCGCTCCTGTTCGTAACACACGGCAGCAGCCTGCACACGCTGGGCGGAGTACAGAGGATCAGGAGCTGGCTGCAGAGCTCAGGTAATCCGTAGCTCCAGGCCTTCCCCCAGCACACCTCCACCGCAGCCCAACCACACCTCCACCACAGCCCAACCACACCTCCACCACATCCCCGGTCCTCTTTTATATTCGCAACGCGTCCCCACGCCCACTTCCTCCAACAGCGCATCCAACCCACCATCGTTCCCTGAACTCATACATAAATGTAAAGATTCCCCGAGGCCAGGACATGCTGCAGCAGAATCTCAAAGCGCAGTAAATGGTAGACGGACTCCATTTATACTGCGCTTTCCTAACCAGTGGCCGCTCAAAGCGCTTTATAATATTGCCTAACAATCACCCATTCATGGTGATCACCCTCCGACGGCGGAGTCAACCATACAAGGTGACAGCCAGCTCGTCGGGAGCAGTCAGGGTGAGGTGCCATGCTCAGGGACACACCAGACACTCAGCTAGGAGGAGCCGGGGATCGAACTAACAACCTTCCAGCGACCGGCCAATCCGCTCTACCTCCTGAGCCACATGCTGCCCGACATCAGGGTCACATCAGTCGAGGATTGGTTTCACTTCCACTGGCTAATCTTCATCATGTTGTCTTCTCTGTCCAGCTGAACTCACTGCCTTCTCCGGAGCAAAGGGAAGGTGTTTGGTAAGGAGAGCTGTGTGTGTTCCCTGCTCCGTTGTATGGAACTCATCTTGGCCGAAGTTTGACGGTGATTCTACCCAACGCCGAGGGCCGGGGGCAGGAAGTGAGGGGGGAACTGGGGCCGGCGGCCATGCTTGTTTTGATTTGAACCAATTGACTCTGGAGTCCTTCCAGAGTCAACCGGTTCCCACAGACCCGACTCTGGAGCTCCCCTCTGCACACCCTGTTTACTGCTGAAATACTGCTCTGTAGCTAGATCCACTTCACCTACCGAACCAAATCCAACTTTATTTAAACTGTGCTCTTCACGAAAAACACTGATCAAAGTGCCGACATGTAAGAGGGCAAACAGCGAACAACATATGAGTTCACAGAGTGATTTACACGGCTGTAACGACATACCGAACAACAAATACCGAAGCAGATACTACCAAATTCATACATTCATACATTTCTGAACAGCCGGTATGTTTTCCTCCGATTTGCAGATTTTCTTTCTGTGTTCTGTTCAACTGCTGTGACCTGATTGGTCTAGCAGGAGTAGATCTTCCCCCAGGGGAGCTCTTATTGGTCAGAGGGTTAGGCCCACCCTCTCATACATGGTGATGCAATCGCACTCACATCTCTGTAAGGAAGGGAAGGGGGATTGGGTTTCAATGTAAAACTGAATTTCCTCGTAAACATTTCCTGAATAGTGTATAATGTGAGAGAGACAGACGGGGACGGAGCCAGGAAGGAGTAGACTTTCACTCCATGAGGTCTTTCATGCCCGGAGAGGCGGCCCGGCCAAGACTTGGTGACAAAAGAGGAAACCAGATCCTCCTGTGAGCCGAGACCGGAAAGGAACGGTTACTGAAGAGTCCAGACCGCGTCAGGGACCCGGACTAGAAGACCTGGAGAGTCCGGACCAGAAGAAGATGTAATATATAATATATTTTATATATTACTCAATGTTAGGATAATTATATAATCAATTGAAAACCCACACGCTTGCACACATACACAAACACTTGCATACCACTTGCACAAACACGTACATACACACACACACACACACACACACACACACACACACACACACACACACACGCACACACACACGCACACGCACATGCACACGCACACGCACACGCACACACACACACACACACACACACACACACACACACACACACACACACACACACACACACACACATTTACCCCCCCTCCAGAGCCCGGTGTGCTGGGGTCCGGCCTGCAGCAGTGCTCAGGTGAGGGTCCTGAGGTGGATTAGGAGGAACCGGATCCTCTTGGCCCAGGAATGCTCATTACCATGAGGGGGAGGGGAAATGGAGAGGGCTGCTCCAGATGGAGAGGGGGGGGCCAGGGTGTGTTGGGGTGTAGTTGTGTGGAGTGCCTGGCTGATTTGGGGTGTGAAAGGAGGTGTATGGAGGGGAGTTTTTCTTTACATATATCTGCATATATATGTTTGCATATATATATATATATAGAAGCGTCTCTGGAAGGTGCCCTGGGAGCAGCTCGCGAGGAGTTGCTCTCGGGGTGGCTCTTGGAGCAGCTCTAGAATGAAGCGGCTCTGGAAGCGGCTCTAGAATGAAGCGGCTCTGGAAGTGGCTCTGGAAGTAGCTCTAGAAGCAGCGTCATCAAGACAACAAAAAAAGGTTTATGGATTAGTGTACAGACGTGTGTGTGTGCAGTGTGTGTGTGTGTGTGATTGAGTGAGTGCGCATGTGTGTGACTGAGTGCGCGTGTGTGTGTGTGTGTTTGTGTGTGTGTGTCTGTGTGTGTGTGTGTGCGTGTGAATGTGTTTGTGTGTGTGTGCAGGCCGCTGTGCGCAGTGAAAAGCACAGTGTAATGTCACCGGCTTCCTTTAATCCAGTTAGTAATCCCCCGGCCGTCCTTTCAGAGCCACAGGGCGGAGAGAGAGAGGGGACCGTCCTCTAATCACCGTGGCGTCTGCAGGGATCCAGCCAGACATGTCCTCCTCCTCCTCCTCCTCCTGTTCCTATACTCTCTCCTAACATGCAGGAGGCCACATCTGTCCGAGTGGGTGTAGTGACGTGGCCAACAGTGGCGTGGCGCTCCCTGGCTGAAGGAGACACTGCCAACTGGCCAGGGAAGAAGAGCTGAGTACAGAGTGGTACACACATATATTGCACTGCCTATGTTCCTTCGCTTGGTGCTGACGACTAATTATGTTAATTATTTTTATATTCAACATTTAAGTTTCTGAATAGAATTCTGGTTTCATTGGAAAGTTGCACAGGAAAGCTTTGGAAGACCATCATGTGTTTTTTGTGTAGTGTCCAAAGTAGGGATGGGAATTGATAAGAATTTCACGATTCCAATTCCGATTCCGATTCTACTTATCGATCCGATTCCTTATCGATTCTCTTATCGATTCTCATTGGGTGAGAAAATAAGTACAAATGTGTTTGTTTGTATTTAATCTCTTTAATATCTGATGAGAAGTGCGTCTAGCATTGGGAAATTGTACATTTTCAAATCAATTGGTCTAGACCAAAAATATATGTTTGGCTTTTTAAGCCCAAATGCCATCATTATGTGCCATAAAACTCAAAACACAGACTGAAAACAGTCAAGTAAGAGCTTGTGCCTTTTGGAATGCTAACAGTGCTCATTTGCATTCAACTTGTAACAAAATTCAACTGACGTAAACAAAATGAAGTATTGATTAGACAGAGATTTATTAGATGGGCCTACCTAATACACCGTTGGAACACACAAGACCGGAAACCATAGCAACGCCGGTAAACAAACCCCGAGAAGCCCAATCCCTATGAGAGCTACGGCCATCCGGAGGCGCACAGAGCTGTTGGCCGTGATATTATATATACAATTATATTATATTATATACTATTATATAGAGCTTTATAATCAGAGCTCCGGGAGTCGCAAACTGCAACAATCACTTTCTCCTCCATGCTGCAGTTCACCCCGGACTGCACTGCACTGAGTTTGACGGTTGAACGCTGATTGGCTGTTACGTTACACATGTCACTCAGTTAGGGTGACCATTCTAATAACACCAAAAAGGAGGACATTATGCGGCATATCAATAAATTACTATGGTGTACACAGGACTCTGGTATACTCTCATTTATAGTACAATTATGAGTGGTTTAAAGATGATGTTTTTGTAGCTGAATCTGAAAAAATATTAATGAAAAGTCAAAAAGTGTTTGTTCACAGTATTTGTAGTTATTCAATACATTGTGGTGTTCAAAAAGTGACCACTGAGATTAATCTTTTAAAGTGTAGAGTGCCACAAAGCATAACATGTGGGGACTTAAATGTGAAAAACAATTAACAGGTAACAACATAATAAAGAAAAATGCTTTTTAAAACTTTTCGATATAAATTCATGCTCTTTTGTCCATTCAGAATTAAACGAGGTCTTGCGTTTTGGCATGATGCTAACTTTCTGTCAATGTCATATAGTGGTGTAGTGGTCCCTCGAGAAGTGGGTATACTCTAAATGTTTGCCCTTTTATAACGCACCCCAGAAAAACGCCCTGTTTTAGAAACAGTTACATCTGAGACTACTCTATTTAGTTTACCCTAAAATCCTTCAATTGTATTTGCTCATTGTCACATAATTTCTGCTGCTTGATCTCAGGGAGGAAGGATTATGAAATTACTAAACCAATACTGGCCCACAGACTAGTGACAGACAACTGTGCGTTTTGAGTTAACTATTCCTTATTCCTGGAATGACACCTATTCTCTCACTTGGCAAGTCAGTAATTTATATTGTAAACTGTGTATTTGAACAGATGATTTGCAACACAGCCTGCATGAATGTAAAATATAGATGAAGGCAAACATGGTGTTTCAGTAATTTTTTGAACATTTATTTAAATAAAATACTTCAGATCTCAATTTGACAATGCATCCATGTTCATTTCACCTTAGATTAAAAAAAACACATCATTCTCTTCCACATCAATCATCTCGTTAGATATAGATAATATCAATATCAATATGATGATTGAACATCATCATTCAAATTATTCAACAATCAAATCAGTAAAGGCAGCGAGTATTAGCCAATAAGAGGCAGAGTAGCGTGGGTCATGGTGCACAGAGCTTTTGGCCGTGATATTATAGCCTATATACAATTATATTATATTATATAGTATATATAGAGCTCCGGGAGCCGCAAACGGCAACAATCACTTTGTCCTCAATGCTGCAGTTCACCCCGGACTGCACTGCACTGATTTTGACGGTTGAACGCTGATAGGCTGTTACGTTACATATGTCACTCAGTGGCCACGCTGTTGAACGCTGATTGGCTGTCATCACGCGAAATTCGCGTCAAAGTTTAAATATTTCAACTTGAGCGAATTTGTCGCTGCACAAATCCTCGTGAACGCGCTCGCCTGTGCACGGCGAAAGTGTGGCGCGACAAATCAAAACTCGTCGCCGGTGTTCTCTCGCGAAAAATTCGCCCAATACACGTCTCTACGTTCACATTCACTTGTATGGGATCTTGTCGCCCCGTCGCGTTTGGTGTGAACGCAAAAAAGTGGGCAATTTGGCTTGCAGATACTACTGAATGGTGCGCATCTGGGGGGATTTAGAAGTGGGTATACGCAATGATTACTGAAAAATAAGTGGGTATACGCCATATACCCGCGTATACCCTGGACTACACCAGTGCATATGACGTAGCAGCACATGGACCCTTGTTTACTTTTTAACCAATGATAAGCGGGTCACCTGACACCGCTCTTAGCCGTCATTTGTTAGACCAGATATGTTACTGCGTTGGATGCATTTTTTACAGTCTATGATTGGATATTGTGCTGCAGCCCAGCAAAGATGAAAAAATTCCGCTCTTCAAGCATATGCCTCAAAAAGGAGGACAAATACGCGTCCGGCTTGATGCTGCGCCGGACGCCGGACAGGGCATTGAAAATCCGGTCTGTCCGGCCTAAAGCCGGACGCCTGGTCACCCTACACTCAGTTGTCACGCTGTTGAACGCTGATTGGCTGTCATCACGACAAAAACTTGTCGCCGGTTTTTTCTCAAAAACAAAGCAGCGTGTGTGTGACGTCATGACGCATTTGCCGCGACCGGAACCGATAAGCGGAATCGTTAAGCAGGCTTGCTAATGATTCCAAGGAATCGGTTGACCCGGCACGAGTTCTGAACAAGAACCGGTTCTCGATTCCCATCCCTAGTCAAAAGTGTGTTGAAGGATAGAAATACTGACATTTTACAGAACAGAAACTGGCACAACTTTGTGCACGGTTCTTCAGGAAGGAACAGCAAGAGCAAGAGAGAGGAGAAGAAGAAGGAAGAGGAGAGAGGAGGGCGGAGAGAGGAGAGGGAAAAGGAGAAAGGAGAAAGAAGGGGAGAGAGGATGGATCACAGAGTAGGGTATAGAGAGCAGGGAGGAGAGAGGAGAGAGGAGAGAAGGGAGAGGAGGAAGGAGATGAGAAGCCAGAGCCAGGAGAGAGTAGTCAACATCCGCCCCCCCTCCTCGGTTCCCGTCCAGCGCTCCCAGTCTGGCCCAGCTGTCACACATCTTCAACAGATTCCAGAAGGCTGGCGAGGTCGGACAGAAGACATTCCTGCACCATTACACAACGGCTAAAAGGAATTACTGTTCACATCTGATATTGTGGAAGTGGGAAAGTTGCCACCCCGACCTTGGCCAGAGGTCTCCGGAACCCGGGGTCAGTGATTTATGATCCCCGACGGCCCAACAGGGTCAGCGAGGGACAGTTGTTCCCGGGGAGAAAACAAAAAACAACCCAAAACACACGGAACGTCGGTCTGGAAGAGGAGAGGAGAGTGGTGAGAGAGTGGTGGAGGAGAAGGTGGTGGTGGTGGTGGAGGGGGTGGTGGAGTTGAGATGGAAAAGGAGGTGGTAGTGGTGGAGGAGTGGACGGTGGAGGCGGTGGTGTTAGGAAAAGCTGGTGGTGGTGGAGGGGGATGGTGGTGTAGGA
>NC_082391.1:11192402-11208754 GCF_031168955.1 Gadus macrocephalus | reverse complement strand
ACTTGCAGTTGCCTTTATTAATATTTTAGCATCACATATCCATAATGTAGCCTATATATGTGTAACCATATACACGTACACAAACTCACACACATGCAATGCCTACACAGGCATACTGACACACACACACACACACACACACACACACACACACACACACACACACACACACACACACACACACACACACACACACACACACACACACACACACACACACACACACACACACTTTTTCTGAATCAAGGGGTAGTAGTGCAGTCAGTTATTCAACTGACTACAGTACCAGCAGTGGCCGGCAGGTGGCAGCGATGCACCGGGCTCAGGGGCCCAGACGCGCCGCGGTGAGGAGAGGGGGCGCGGGGGCCCAACTGCCAACTCAGGCATTATCTCAGCCCTCGGTTCCATTACACAGTGGAAGGAAATGGGCTGACTCACAGTATGCTTTTCTTCTCCCAGTCCAAGAATTGACCGTACAGCGATAGAGCTGGATTGGCCCGCACTAAATTTGATAGAGGAGCTCATTAAAACCAACAGAGCTCTGGGATATGCCCCCTCTAAGATGATAATGGAGGACCTGGTCGAATTGATTGTTTCCCAGGGTGTTAGCCTCCCAGCGGGGGGGGGACGACGACGACACACTGAACTAATTTCCTGCCCGGGTTCGGTCGCACGTTGATGTTGGATTCAAAGGTAAATTCCAGCACACCTTTGTGGACATGAAACTCACAGGCAAAGAAAGTGATTAATAATTTCCTAACGTGGTCCGAGCGTTTTCTTTAGACATCCAGTCCAGTCGCACTCCCCTCAGCCTCGACTGAAGAGGGAGCAGCTCCTGTCGGTGTGAGGCGTTGAGACTGTGAGGAATCATGTGGCTCAGGAGGTAGAGCGGGTTGGTTGCTAACCGGAAGGTTGCTAGACCGATCCCCGGCTCCTCCTAGCTGAGTGTCGAGGTGTCCCTGAGCGAGACGCCTCAGCCTGACTGCTCCTGACGAACTGGCTGTCGCCCTGCGCGGCTGAAACAGCCGTCGGTGTGTGAATGTGTGCATGAAGGGGAGAATGTCAGGCAATGTTGTCAAGCGCATTGAGTGGCCACTGGTTAGAAAAGCGCAGTATAAATGCAGTCCGTTTACCATTCCTCTCGCTCTGCTCTGTAACGACACAAAGCGGTCGCAAGTCAACCGGTCAATCTCTTGCGAGGACATCAGAGAGATCGATGGCACTGGAGGCGGTCGCTTCTGTCCGGTCCAGTCAGAGGAATAAACATTTAGTCACATTAGAACGGTGAGAAACAAAGCTTGCAGACTGAAGGAGCTGTAACGTCTCATCTAACACAGAGCGAGAGAGAGAGAGAGAGAGAGAGAGAGAGAGAGAGAGAGAGAGAGAGAGAGAGAGAGAGCGAGAGAGAGAGAGAGAGAGAGAGAGAGAGAGAGAGAGAGAGAGAGAGAGAGAGAGAGAGAGAGAGCGAGAGCGAGAGCGAGAGAGAGAGAGAGAGAGAGAGGGTTAAGCCGTGTACAGTGAGTCAGTAATAAAGTGTTATTATTCTGCCTTCCACAGACCTCCCAGCAGCCTCCAGGGTATCAGACCTCCTCTACACATGTCAAAGGTGCGAAGGTCCTGTCGTCCTTCAGAGTAAAAGCGTGTGGCCCGGTACGACCCCAGCCTGGGGGGCTGATCTTTGTTGAGCAGCGGTGGAGGACCAGAGAGGGAAGGGTGGATCTGTTCCCTGTCAAAACTCCACTGATTGGGTCCTGGTGAAACAGAGGTGCTGATTGGCCCTGCCGACGTTTCAATCAATTATAATCAGTCGGCCGTCTCAAGCACTTCCCGGATTATACGCTTTGTGTTCTTTTTTATATCATCTGAATTGCGTTTGTGTGTGAAGGTTTTTTTGCTTGTTTATTGATTCCCACCATGAATCAGAATCGACCGAACAGAACCCGAAACAAAACAACACAACAGAAACCTAACTAAACCAACCCGGAGTCAGAGCTGTGATATCAGAATGTATTCACAGTCAACATGAGACTTGAGAGCGTCCCATGGGCCCTCCACCCCGCTCCACAGACGCCCTAGAACATGAATGATGAAGAGGCTGCACCCTGCTAAGGAAACCAAAGGAACTGGTTTTACTGTAAATAATGGAAATAAATTCAAATAAAATACGTTTTCCACAACGGCCCTGAGAAAAACACGTCCTCTGTTTTTATATAAAATCTGCTAGCAGCACTTTCTGCATGGATGTCTGTGTGTTTATTATTTTAATGTTAAGACTCATTACCAAAGTCGCCTGTGGCCAACTGCCATTTGGCAACCTGAGGGGCGGAGCTTAGTGGAGCTACAGGACAACACACACACACACACACACACACACACACACACACACACACACACACACACACACACACACACACACACTCACACGCACACACACACAAACAGACCACTGCTCCTCCTTCTCCTCCTCCCACTCCCTTCCCCCCTCAACACCCCCATCCCTCCTCTTTCTCCCCATCCTCTCCTTCTTTTCCTCCTCTCCTGCCTCTCCCATTTTCCTCCCATATTCCTTTTCCCACCTCCTCTACCTGCTCTATCACTCGTCCCTGCCCATTCTTCCTCCCCCTCCTGCTCCTTCACCCCCTCCCCAATCTCCTCCACATCCCCCTCCACCTGTGGAAAGACTGTTAGCATGTTAGCCAGGAAGGCTAGCCCTAGCCTCCTGCTCCTCTGCTAGGCTCTGGCCAACAGAGGTGGTTGTTTATGCAGTGATAGCGTAGCCTAGCGCAGCTTAGCATAGCCTCCAGCACTGAAGATACCTGAGGCGTAAACTCACAGCCCCTGGTAGGTCTCCCATGCATTAATTATTCACAAGGCGTTTAAAAAAACGTATATATATACCCCAGCGTCCTAACTTTTTAAAATAAAAAGTTTCTGTGACTCAAGCTTACAGATGAAACTTTCACTGGGTGCAGTTTTGACTGCAGCCCAAGTAGCTTCTAAAACATCCCTTGTAACAGTATGTATATATTATGTATGTATATATACATTTATATATATATATATATATATATATATATATATATATATATACATATATATATATATATATATGTGTATATATATATATATATATATATATATATATATATGTATACATATTATATATATATCTAGCCTTATATTATATATATATAATATATATATATATCTAGCCTTATATGCAGCCCAAGTAGCTTCTAAAACATCCCTTGTAACAGTATATATATATATATATATATCTATATATATCTATATCTATAGATATATATATGTATAGATAATATATATCTATCAAGCCTTACATTACGACGGACTGCGGGGGAAAGTGAGGCAGTCGTGGGGGGGCCCAAGGCAGAGGGGGGGCCCATGGCAATAAAAAAATCCACCAGCCCATAGTGTTAGGAGTCGCACACAGCCACGTCTCCCCCCCTCGTCAACAATTGTTCTCTACTCTATAGGGGCCCAGGATTTGGTGCAACGGCCCTGCGTATATATATGTATATATATATATATATATATAATATTATGAGGCTATAACTGAGCTTGTGTGTGTACCTGTCTGCCAAGCACCCTCTCCCCCTCTTTCTCCCCCCTCCCCACCCCTCTCTCTCCCATTCCCCTACCATCACTCGCCCATCACATCGCCCTCAGAAGCCTTGCTCAGGGGTCCAGGTCAGGCTGGCAGTGCGCCAGGCGTTGTTTTGATCAGAGGAGCGACTGAAGGATTCTCTTTCATCACTTCCTGCCCGCTGTGCCCTCCCCCCCTGCGGTGGACGGCTCACCAGAAGGTGACCTCTGGGGGGATTCAGTGGTCTCGCCTCTCTGGGTAAAACATGAGACTTTACTGCCACGGCAACGCTGCTTTGTGTTCTATAAAGAAGCTTAGAGGACGGATTATTGTGGTCTGTCAGGGAGGCGCTGGAGAGGAGGAGACGAGTCGGGGAGAGAGAGGAGCAGCTTGTGAATATTTTATAGAGCTGGAACACGATAGATCCGCCCAGACCGTCCTGTCTCTGAAGAGAGGGAGGCGATATTGCGGATGAATTATGGACAGTTTGACCGAACCAAGTAGAGTGTGTTCGTTTCACATTAGAGTGTGTGTTGGAGTGTGTGACTGTGTCTGCCTGCAGGTGTGCTATCTATGTGTGTGAGTGTGTCAGTGTGTGTGTGTGTGTGTGTGTTTGAGAGAGCGTGAGATAAATAAAGTTATTTTATTTTAATTGACTTCAACTGACCCTCAGGGTCAATTCGATGGATGGTCTTTCCGCACGTGCCTAAGCCACAGTTAGTGTAGCAACTGCATCCCCCCCCCCTCCCTCTCCCTGCTTACAACACATAGGTGTGGAATTATTCACGCTCCCATAAGTTCCCCCTCGATGAGTAGCAGCACCGTGGTCGTCAACAACGTCACCGTTGGCGATCACTCCCAGCCCTCAAGGTGAGACATCGGAGCACTCTTGCCACACCCTACACCAGCGTCTTACTGGAGAGAATACTGCAGGCCCACCTCGCTGCCACTGGAGGCAGAGGACATTCTGATTATTTATTGGACTGCAGTCGTCGGCAAATGTTGGAAACTGAAATTAAATGTTAACGATTTACCGGATATGAAGTTGGAAATCTGCTGACGCCCGTGCTGTTATTGACTGAAATATAAATATTTGAGAAGTGGTTCATGCAAAAGATATTAAACCCATTTGGGACACCAGGTGTTGTCTGATCACTAGATTGGGACGTTTTCACCAACACCTCATTTAGATCAGGTTCAGAATCTGGTTTTCTAACACGTCCAACACGTGTGTGCTGGTGTGTTCTCCCAACACATTCTCACTCCGAACGCGTCGATTTTTGACGAACGGTCAGTGACTTTGGCTTCAGTTTCTGACGCAAAAGGGTACCCTTGTGCTTCTTTTTTCGACGCATGAGGTTTTCAACTCGTTACAATGTAACCCCTTCACGGGGGACCCGACGGCTGCGCATAGAGACGCTATGAGCATTCATCCCATTGGCTAACGGTGGACCTTGCGCTTCTTTTTTCGACGCAGGGGGTTTTCCACTCATTGCAATGTAATCCCTCCACGGCAATATATGAAGCTATGGGCATTCATCCCATTGGCTAACGGAAGAGCCGATGGCTGCACATAGAGACGCTATGAGCATTCATCCCATTAGCTAACGGAGGACCATGTGCTTCTTTTTTCGACGCAGGGGGTTTTCCACTCATTGCAATGTAATCCCTCCACGGCAATATATGAAGCTATGAGCATTCATCCCATTGGCTAACGGAAGACCCGGTGGCTGCATTACAGTGAAATCTGTGACATTCCTCAACACAACTACACCAACGTGTCCTTGTTAATTACAAAACATGTATGGGTTAAGTTTATGGGCATCAGTTGTCCTGTTTTGTGTTTTGATTGAGAGAAACAATCGTTTTTTTGATCAGTGTTGGGTAGCTGAGGTCGTTGCTATAGAGGCCACGTCCGTGCGCTTTTTTTGACAACTGACAGAGCAACCCTTTCTCATCAAAATTACGTTCCCTGAGAACTATTCGGCATTCTCAATTACGTTTGTCTAAAAAACGTATTTTGTCTGTGATTACGTTTTATTGAACATATTGTAATGACCTCGCCGGTGACATAACGATGTCGAGTCATTAGTAATTGAAGGAACTTTTAATGAACCAAAACCAGGTCACTGAAACCCGTAACCAACGGCAGAAATCCCACCCAAAACAAACCCCGGTTACCCCGGCAACCCCCAACACGGTCTCACTCACGTGCAGGCCCCCACCCTCGTGTTCTTCCAAGGCCCTCCCCCAGCTGACCTAATGATTCGCCCCCACACTGATTGACAAGAAGAACATTACAATACATGCACACAGAACAACTGGCATAACGGACAACGAAATACAATGCAACACATAACACACAAACTATTTAACTGTCCCAGGGTCGCTACAATATCGTAAATACGAATTTGTTCTCAGCCTATTTTTGCCATTTATTTACCGTGTTACTATGGCAGAATAAAGAATAAATTCATGCATTATCATTCAACTTGAACATGTGTTTTTACAGTATAGAGTGGTGGAGAGGGATGACGTATGTTGGCAAACCCGGAAGTGAGCGTCGCCCTCGGTTCCCTTGACAAAAAGCCAACGGGTTTTCCATTGGATTTAGGATTATTGTAGAAAAATCCTCAACTCCTCAAAAACGGAAAATAAATAAATAAATAAAAATAACCGTGCTCCAAAGTACGAAGTGTAAACCAATGCATTCTGAATGGGAGTGTTTCTCCGATTTTTCCATGCTACACAACGAAATGTAAACCCATGCAAATAAAGACTTCATGGTCATACTAATTTAAATATCATTAATCTACTACTGAGTGTGTAGGGAGGTATTCTATTTTTTTCAACGGGGCTGAATCCAGTCACTTGACCTCATGGTTGCTATGGTGGTTGCTATCGACCGCCCCCTCTAATACTTGCAAGAGAGTCTAGCTGCCGACATCCACCCACACGCTCCAGACGGGACTCTCTAAATCGACGCCACTTCGACCTGGGCGGGACTTTACGTCCTACGTCACTCGCTATGGGTTTGCATGTGTGCGCGTACCCGTTTGTCTCAGGGATCTGTGCGCGAACTCCCTTGCACTACAGATTACGAGCGTCAGTGTCGTACGCGATGGAGGGTGGGTGACATTCCTACAGTCTGTGATGATAGGCTATATTTCTACAAATGACTTACTATTACTAGCGATTAACATGACGAAACAACACGAACTAAGCTAACATTAGACTATAGCCATACCAGATAACGCCATACCAGCTAACCCTAACTATTTCTATTAAACTCTGAACCATTTTGCAACAGGCAACTGTGTGTTGGTGCGTCTTATTGCTTCCCACGTCTGCGTCTGCATCTTTCCCACTCCTGGCTAATAGTTTCAGCTTTTGTACTGTAGGCCTATATCAGAAATGATCACCCTGTACCACACTGCTGACTTGTTGATGTTTTGTGAGCACTCACGCATTTCTCTAGGTATCTTAAGTTTCCTACTGGAGTCATCAAAACTTTAAACTTTGTTATTGTAAGAAATATTGTGTTGCAAAAACCCTTTGTGTCTTACCCTTAGCGTTACCCTAACCTTAACCCCAGTAACATTTCTTCATCATAAACTACAAGTTACGCAAAATGGCATACAAACATCCAGTCCAATATGAATGAAAAAAGCTAGCTTCATTAAGGAATCGAACCCCTTATACCCGCGTTAATGAGTTGTTCTCTGACCACTAACCCATCAGGTCTTAGTACATGCGATTCAAGAGTTAACCACTTGACAATCTTTAAACTTCGGTTGCCTAGAAATTGTAAAGAAAAAACCTTGCATCACTAGGGAATCGAACCCCCAATCATCAGTTGGTCGTTGGTAACTGTCAGAGGCGGAGTGGCCGTCGGGACGATCGGGAGATTTCCCGGTCGGCCGGCCGGCCAGCGAGTTCAGGTGGACCGGCCCACAATTGTGTAGCAGCCTGCGAAGTCAGTTGGACCGGCCCACAGTTGTGAGCGGCCGCGAGGCGTCTGCAAGCCGGCCCTGAGCATAATTTATTCCCCGCCAAGACGCCGTGAAAATCCCCGAAATAAACAATATATGTCTCAGGAACATCCAACCAATATTTATACCACTTGCTTACTCTCTATGTCTCATTCATGTTTTTTTTTTTATATTATTTTTTTTTACTTCATTTAATTCTTCATTATTCAGGCGTTACAGAACTTTCATGGCCATGAATAAATAATACGAAGTACAGTTTACTTTAATATGTTTGTTCTTGAATTGACGTAATGGAGCAAAGACTCCTGGGATTGGGAAATGCGTTTATCCAATAAACAGCTTGCAGGTCAAGTCCATTTTCGGAAATGTAGGGGGATAGCCCTAAAGACGCGTCAGACAGAGAAGGCGAGCAAGTTCGTGGTTGCTTGCTTTTGCTTGTTGTGGCACTCATGGAAGGCAAGAAGAGAAAAGAGAAAGGAGGTGCTGAAAAGGCCAGAATAAAGAAGAAGCGGATGCTGGAGGGGGATGCATCTAAGTGCTGAAATCAGGCATTAAAGAGTTGTGCAGGTGAATTAGCCAGAGCTCCACCATTGACGTTATTGCTAGGCGGGAGCTAGCACAAGCTGCTAGTCAAATGTGTATGTGCAGGCTGGTATATTTCAGACGAATTAATGACTTAACTGATCTTTCTCTTTTAATGGATGGAGAATACGTTAACAGATTTGGAACATGTAGTAGTAGTCGTCTAGTCGTGTCAACACGTTACACCGGTATTACCGAGCATAAATGGTATAAACTTTGAAACTAGGTCACTCCGTCAACTCTCCTCTCACACTAGGTGACAGCGTCTTATAACGTTCTATATTATATAATAGTATAATATAATTTTATAGATAATATCACGGCCAAAAGCTCTGCGCCTCCGGATGGCTGTAGTGCGGGGAGCACTACGGCCATCCGGAGTGCTTTTGTTTACCGGCGTTGCTATGGTTACTGGTCTTGTAAGGAAGTGCTCCAATTCTCGGAGCGCCAATTCTCTTCCGCACAGAGCAGAACTGTGACCTATTTTACCCATTTTTAATTTCTTAATTATAATTATATCATTCATTTTTACCAAAAAAATTTTTTATTACTGAAAAAATATATAAATAAACGGTGTTGCAGGGGGGTGGGGCCGGACCGGGGAGGATTCTCCCGGTGGCTATTAGTGCCCCACTCCGCCCCTGGTAACTGTAAACAAAGAGATCGCATTTTGTTTAACTTGATTTAGAGAGTCCCCGCTCCAGACATCCACCCACACGCACTTCCGCTGCAGACAGAAACATCCACCCACACGCCGGAAATCGGATAATAAAAAATAAAAATCGGAAAATAAAATAAAAATCGGGCGTTACGTAATGTGTTTACATAAATGAACGGGCGTTAAGTAATGTGTTTACATAAATGAACAAAATAAATTAAGTTATAAAATCGGATAAACGCTTCCGGTTTTGGACAGAAGACCCGACACTCGCTGTTGACTTTAAGCTGGAGCTTATGGCTCTTCTCTTTCTGTAAATACACACACCTTATTCAGAATTCCCTCTGTGTTATACTGCAATCATCTCAATTTAATATTTGATAGGACACAAACTGATACTCGGATTGTAAAGCTGAAGGGCATCAGAGATTGAGGCTAATAATTATTTTAAATACTATGTATGAGTGGACAGGAATAGTTAGAACAATTCCCCTTTAGCTTCACCTTTTCTGACATATTTATATTAGGTCTAGCTGTGTTACATTCTGTTGTCGGGTTCGACTGCATTCCAACATAATTTATCATATGTTATTAGCACTTTTGCATTCCTAAATTCTTACTCTGAACCATCATTCATTTAATATCTGGCTCTAATTGTCTATTATATTGTCTTACCTTGTGCTGCTGGACCACCTTATTTGCCCATATTTAAATACGACAAACTCAAGTCTGTGTTTTAACTGTTACCAAAGTGAATAAGTAAAGTCATACAAAAAATCTATACATTGTAAACGTTATAACACTTTATTAAGAACACTCAACAGATAACTGAACTCAGAACCTCAACACACACACACACACACACACACACACACACACACACACACACACACACACACACACACACACACACACACACACACACACACACACACACACACACACACACACAGCAATGTCACTGGCTGTCCACCCAGCGACCCAGAAACATGGCGTTGACCCGAAGATCCTCCTCAGCTGCCATGTTAAGGAAGACCTCCATGTCTTCCTGAAAATCAAATGTGAAGAGCAAGGGATACTTTTCTTCTTCATCAGTTGAAGAACGTATCCTTTCCAGGAGCTCCTGCTGTTCTTTTGCGTCCATATTCGGAAATGCGGGCTCGACCACCTTCCCCCTGAGCAAACCTGCATTCTGACGCAGCCAGGAAACTCCAGCCACAATGTTGTCAAGTGGCCCCTGTTTAATGGAAAATGAAATGCCACCAAGTTGGAATCATTTTATATTCAATTATATTATTTTTGGAACCAGTTAGTTACTTAAACTAAGACTTGGAACTGTAAGGTTCTACACCCCGGACTGCAGACAAGCCCATCCAGATAATAACACATCAAATTAGACAACAACGGCACTGTGGTGGGAAACATAACTGGAGGGGGTAAGTCTGTCTACAGAGAGGAGGACCTGAAACTGTTGAACACTGAGTGAGTTGTAATGAAAGACCATCACACCTAGGAGGATGGCACATTCTTTACAAAAGATTATTGTCATGACTGAATGGTGGAAGATTCAGGGAAATTATCATTGATCTTTGTGTCTAAGATCAATGCAGGCAAAAGATAGAGGAAAATAAGTCAGTGACTTATAAAAGTAAGCAGACAAACATTCATAAATATTGTCTACAGACATATACACATACATTCTTATATTCTTTCTACACACATACATATATCACCTTTAAATGTAATGGAATGTTTTATGTGGGATTCCAGGTGGCACTGAAGCTTCGTGTTTACGGTTGGTTTAAAAGTTGGGCATAGGGGGCAGTGGAAAAGTGTGCAGCAAGTTGTGCAGCGTTGGACTTCTGGCTTTGAATCATCCCTAAAAATCGAGTGATGCATCTACAAAAGACAGATTTTTTTTTTTACAATTGATGTTATAATTGTAGAAAAAATTAAGATCAAAGACGATAAATTCTCACAGCACAGCAAACTATTTAAAGGCCGGTAATTCAGTAGTGGTTGTAGTCTAGACGAAAAAGGCTGAAATAGAAAAACTTAACATTTATTAGGGGTGTGCAGCAATTATTGTCCCTTCAGAGCATCAACTTGACTCAGCAAGTGCTCCATCTCGTTGCACCTGCACCCAGCGGCTCGCTTGCATGATTTTGGCCTGAAGTTCTTCCCAGACCTACACCGTAGCCATCCAACATGCATATCTGAGATTAATCAGGCCTCTCTTTAATAATGACAATAAGTTATGAGGGAAATACACATTAACTTTTTGTTATCTCATAAGCGGCGTGGTGCCGGCTCCTTTTGACCTTTTGACCCCATTCTTCTGGGGGAATAGCTGAATCAATTCATTAGTCAATCAGAAGTATGTAAATATCTTCCCGGTGGCGTAAGAGGGCGAACAAGGTGTCCTTCAACATCTACGTTAGTAGATGTTCCAGACGATTGCAGGCGATTGCAACGGTGCCACACATGAGCATATTCGAACATCTTTAATGGTAGTAATTAGCTGAAATTGGAGGCCTTAATCAATAATGAGCAGCTATTGATTTGCTTCCCGATAGAAATTTGTGACAAATGACATGTTATTTAGCATCTACACGTTGAGCTGAGTCCAATGACACCAAGCATGACACTCTAGCAAATGGTAACATGTATTTTACATGGTACACCTATGGTCTAGGACAGGGATGGGCAACTGGCGGCCCGCGGGCCGCATACGGCCGCATCCTCACTCAGTCAGGCCCGCACATCATTTAAAAAATAAACAATTAAAAAAAATAAAAATAAAATAATAATAATAATAATAATAATAATAATAATAATAATAATAATAATTGATCGAGTTACAGAAAACTCGGTCAAAAAAGATCAGAAGAATTCATAGAATTCAAAGGCAAACCATCTGTCGGGTTGCCATGGCGGCGCGCACGGTCGCAGCGGCTTATAACGGCTCTTCCCTTTCGGTGCTTTATTTGTTTTTTATGCTTTTATTTACGTTTTTGTTTGTGTCTACTACGCAAGGAAACAATTGCTACAGGAGACAGGCTTTACTGGACGTGGGTTTCCACAGAAAATCACCGGTCACAGCCGACTTTCACTGCCACAACAACATCCCGGACGAGATAGCGAGACCACCAGGCTCTCCGTGGATCGTAATCATCTGCGGCAGGCGGCGCCGACGGAGAAGGGAGAGGAAGCAGAAGCGGGGACGTCGCTCCGGCCTCCTGGCAAGACTGAGGAAAGACCCACATAAGCCTCCTCTACCGAGTATGTTCCTCTCCAAGATCTCTGACCCACAAAATGGACGAGCTGGAACTACTCGCCAACGGTAACCGCTATGTACGAGACTGTTGCGTGTCTGTAATATCTGAGACATGGCTTCACCCGTCGATCCCGGAAGCAGCCGTACAGCTGGGGGGGCGCACCGTCCACCGCTGGGATCGCAACAAAGACTCCGGTAAGAGCAGAGGAGGTGGTTTGTGCATCTTTATACACAACAGCTGGTCTATAAACACAACAACTATAGACACACACTGCTCCCCGGACTTAGAGTACATTACAGTTAAATGTCGCCCATTTTTTCTGCCCAGAGAGTTAACAGTAGTGCTAATCACGGCTGTTTACATTCCTCCCGATGCCAACGTTGGCATAGCTCTCTCTCTACTGTTAAAAGCCATAAACACTCAGCAGCGTGCTCACCCCGACGGTGTTCACATCATAGCTGGTGATTTTTATCAGGCAAACTTAAAGTCTGTCCTGCCGAAGTTTTATCAGCACGTGAAGTGTCCGACCAGAGGGAAAAACACATTGGACCATGTTTACACTAACATTAAACATGCTTACAGAGCCATACCACTACCTCACTTAGGCCAGTCAGACCACCTCTCTCTGCTCCTTACCCCTGCATACACCCCTCTCAGGAGAAGTGCACCACTACAGACCAAAACCATCACCACGTGGCCTCAGGATGCACTTTCCCAACTACAAGACTGTTTCCTACACACCTGTACTGCGTGGGAAACATCACAGTGGACAAACGCATTTGTGTGTTCCCCAATCAGAAGCCCTGGATGACCAGCCAGGTCCGGACGCTCCTCAAGGTCCGCAACGCCGCCTTCAGGTCTGGAGACAGAGAGCAGTACAACGCTGCTAGAGCCGACCTGAGGAGGGGAATTAAGAAGGCAAAGGCGGACTACAGGAGGAAAATAGAGGATCACCTCTCTGAAAACAACCCACGGCAGGTGTGGCAAGGCATTCAACAGTTGTCAAACTACAGGGGACACAACACCACAACTGTGAACTCAAGTATCTCGCTGGCAGAAGAACTGAACTTCTTCTTTGCCCGCTTCGAGACATCAAGGACATCACAAACCTCAGCTTCATCACCACCCCAGCCCCCACCAGCTCACAGCACCCACTCACTGACTGGACAGGTGCAGGATGTGAGACGTGTGCTTAGTGGAGTCAACCCCAGGAAAGCTGCCGGACCAGACGGACTTCCTGGGAAGGTCCTCAAGGGCTGTGCTGACCAGCTCTCACAGGTCTTCACAACAATTTTCAACCTCTCCCTGACAATCAGCACCGGACACACCAGAATGACTACCGCCCAGTAGCACTCACACCCATCATTATGAAGTGCTTCGAGCGGCTGGTCCTACACCACATAAAAGCCTTCCTCCCCCCCACCTTAGATCCTCACCAGTTCGCTTACAGAGCAAACAGATCCACCGAGGACGCCATTGCCATAGCCCTTCATGCTGCGCTGAGTCACCTGGAACACCGGGAGAGCTACGTCAGGATGCTCTTCATTGACTACAGCTCAGCCTTCAACACCATCATCCCGGCTATCCTGGTCTGCAAACTGTCAGCTCTGGGTCTCGACCCGCTCACCTGTTCCTGGATTAGTGACTTCCTCACAAATCGACCCCAGAAGGTGAAACTCAGTCCCCACTTCTCCTCCACCCGCACCCTCAGCACAGGCTCTCCACAGGGGTGTGTGCTGAGCCCACTCCTCTACTCTCTGTACACCTTCGACTGCAGTCCCACCCACCCCAGCAACACCATAGTGAAGTTCGCGGACGACACAACGGTGGTGGGACTGATCTCAGAGGGAGACGAGTCTGCCTACAGGGATGAGATCCTGAAGTTAACATCGTGGTGTTTAGACAACAACCTGGCATTGAACATCACAAAAACTAAGGAGATCATCCTGGACTTCAAGAAAAGCAGAGCAGACCTGGCTTCCCTCTACATCCCGATACATATGTGATCGACCAGTGTTTAAATATGGTCGATAGTGTTTAAATATGTTCTTTTCACTCACTCTCCACCTCATCCCTAACTCTCCACCTCAAGCTGGTGTGTAGTGAGCGTTCTGGCACCGATTGGCTGCCGTGCATCACCCAAGTGGGTGCTACATATTGGTGGTGGTTAGTGAGGTCCCCCCTTCACTTTAGGCGTCTTTGAGTGTTATTAATTATTATTATTCTTCATGTTTAACCTCTGTTTTTCTATTATTCCTAGTCTGTTTTACATAGTTTTGAATGATGACTATATGCTCTGTAAGGTGACCTTGGGTGTCTTGAAAGGCGCCTCTAAATTAAATGTATTATTATTATTATTATTACATCAACGGTGACTGTGTAGAGAGAGTCCACACCTTCCGCTTCCTGGGCACCATGATCTCTGCTGGCCTCTCCTGGACTGCCAACACGGCGGCGGTCGTCAAGAAGGCTCAGCAGCGGCTTCACTTCCTCAGGGTGCTCAGGAGGAACAACGTGGGAGAGAAGCTGCTGGTGACCTTCTACCGCTCCACCATCGAGAGTCTTCTGACGTTCTGTATCTCAGTGTGGTTTTCACAGTGCACTGAGGCAGAGCGGAAGAAACTCCAGGGAGTGGTAAACACCGCACAGAGGATCACTGGCTGCCCCCTCCCCTCCCTGAAGGACATATACATCTCCCGCTGCCTAAGCAGAGCGGAGAGAATCATAAAGGACAGCTCCCACCCTGGCTTTCACCTGTTCGACCTGATGCCCTCTGGCAGGCGCTATAGGTCCATCAGAACCAGGTCTTCACGGTTCAGAGACAGCTTCTTCCCTAAAGCTGTATCCACCCTGAACACACACATGCACTGACCCCTGACTGACTGACCCCCCCCCCTAACCTCCCACTGCTGTATTGTACCTTACTTTATTTTACTTTATTATTTATTTTACATTACTGTTGTTCTTGTTCTATTTATATATTATTTATTTTCTCGAATGCACCAGTTGGGAAAGCTTACTAAAAATGTTGTTGTACTTGACTCGTGCAATGACAATAAAAGGCTTTCTATTCTATTCTATTCTATTCTATTCAAACCCATGCGTCTAGTTTGCTTAGAAACGATATCAGTCATTAAAGATATCCACTTAAGTCGCCACTACAACTACTACAACTGCAATGAATATCATGCTTCTTGGGTTTGAGTTCATTGAGTTGTTGCACTTAATGTTGGGCCACTGTTTTTCAGTTTTGTGGCGTCATTGAATGATGATGTATGTGCCCTTTGCACTGATAAAAAATACCAACCATTCACGTGTCTTATTGGGCATGGAAAACGAAATGAATGTATGTTGGTTAAATTAACATACCGTACATAGGTTACGATCCTGGAAGATTTTTTAGGTAGTGGCCATCCCCAAAATGCACCAGAATACAGGAATCGTATCTACCAAATTCAAAATTGTGTAGCTTCTCTCAGCTCACGTTTAGTTGAAGTGTGCAGTCATGTGGCCCTCTGATGGTTATGATGAAAAATGTGGCCCTCTTTATCATGAAAGTTGCCCATCCCTGGTCTAGGACATGATCTCGGTGTGGCAAGAGGGCAAGCTTGATCTCATTGGGCAGCATAACGTGTAAATGCTAAATAACATGTAATATGTCAATAATCTCCATCGGGGTGAAGTCTTTGAAGTCTTTCATTATGAAGTCTTTATTTGCAAGCCTCTCTCTCGCTCTCTCTCTCTGTCCCTCCCTCTCTCTCTTTCTCTCTCTCTCGTAGCGTTTTGTGGAGCACGTTAATTGTCTGAGAACACTCCCATTCAGAATGCATTGGTTTACATTTCGTTCTGTGTAGCACGAAAAAAGTCAGACTATCGTGCTCTGGAACACGATTCAATAGATTAACGTTCGCGCACATGAGCACGAAATCGCGTGATACCGGGTTGGTGTGTTGTTGTGTTCTCCCTCCAACACGTTTGTGTTGGTGTGTTCTCCGTCCAACACGTCTGTGTTGGTGTGTTCCCTGTTCAACATGCGTGGGTTGGTGTGTTCTCCTTCCAACATGTGTGTGTTGGTGTGTTCTCTGTTCAACATGCGTGTGTTGGTGTGTTATCCACTCACAGCGACGCGCGGCCGTGCGCGTTGAAAGCTTTATTGATCGTGTGTCGTCTGTGATTTTCTCTTCCGCTGGGGCGGTGGTCTTTGTTGTGATGAATGTTATTAACCCGTCAATCAC